>NW_006408638.1:5778674-5818301 GCF_000296735.1 Chrysochloris asiatica | reverse complement strand
ATAGCGACCCTTGTACAGGGTTTCCGAGGGTGTAAATCTTTACGGGAGTAGAAAGCCTCATCTTTCTCCCGCGGAGCGGCTGGTATTGAAAGATAATAGACAGGACTAAATATAAGGTAGTCCCAAAATGCAGGAGAAAGCAAGCAAGAAGAAGGGCTTATAGTGTTGTGAGTTCCCTTTTACACTGAAGGAAACTGAACAAACTACAGAAATTGAAGCTCAGAGAGTTTAAATACACTTCCTAATGTTACTTGAAGGCTTGGTGGTACGGTGGTTAAGCACTAGACTTCCAACGGAAAGATTAGCATTTTGAATCCACCCAGAATTCATTTTGAATTCCCTGGGAGAAAGAGTTGGCACTTTGTTCCTGTAAAGATTAGAAAACCCTCTGATGTAGTTTTACTCTGTCACATACAGGTTTTCTTATGAGTTGGAATCACCTCCATGGTACCTAACAACGTGTTACTCAACTGTTAGATAGCAGGGTCAGGATTTTAATGTAGAAAGTAGCCTCTAGAATCTGAACTCTTAGCCTCTGTACTCTGTTTCTCAAAACTTAGAAAATGTTATCTGTTCTTCCATGATAGAAAACCCATATGCTCTGATGTGTTTTTTCCATAATGTCCTTTAAACACAAAATAGTAAAAAATGACAAAAACAAGAGGGGCAGGGGCATGTATTATGGATGAGGCCATTGGTTTCACTGAGTTAAATATGTACAGGACTTAATTGAGTCCCCAAAACTTGTTTTGTTCCACCCTTTCCACCATCACCATCTCTATTTTGTGCTGATGTGGCACTGGAGAGTAAGCACTGGACTGCCAGGCCAGTTTGAATCTTAGGTTCAGCCTTTCCTTGGAAACCCTATACAGGATTGCTATGAGTTGGAATTGACTCAATGGCACTTAACAGCACTTTCCATAAAGTCTGACCTCTTCTTTCCATGAGACCATTTCTGACCACTGCAGTCAACGTTTATGTCCTTCTCCATGAATGTCTTCTTGTTGTTCCTGTAAGTGCAATTGAGTCAGTTTCAACTCTTAGAGACCCTGTGTAGTGTTTCCAAGGAGCGGCTGGTGAGTTTGAAATGCCAACCTTGAGGTCGAGTGTTTATCCTACAACACCACACCAGGACTCTATAATTTTCATTACCGTCATTCTTAATATCAGTGCATTGTATTCCTTCTAATGTTGTATGTCTTACCTTCCTAATTTATCCAAATAGTAAAGTCGCTAAAACTATTAGATTGACATTTTAAAAAAATTCCAATGTTGTTATAAATTTAGAAGCACAGTAAAAAATGAGTGATCACATTTGAAAAAATAAAACTATGTGACCACTATGCCATAATGCTGTTCCTTGTGACATGTAACCTTTCAACACTATGTAAAAACTCCTCTTTGGAAATGATTCCTGACCTGATATGTCAGTGTCGACTTACAAAAATAAAAAATAAACACATGAGCCCGTTGCCATGGAGTTGAACCCAACTTACAGGAACCCTATAGGTCTAAGTATAGTTGGATCATAGGGTTTTAAGGCTGTAAATGTCTTATAGAAGCCGACTTCACCTTTCTCCCTCAGAGCAGCTGGTGGGTTCAAATCACAGACCCTTTGATTAACAGTCAAACCTTTTAACCCCTCTGCCACCTGGGCTCCTTAGTGCTGACTGTTGTTGTTACATGCAATCAAGTCAGTTCTGACTCAGCAACACTGGTGAATTTGAACTTCTGACCTTGCAGATAGCAGTACAGTGCTATACTACAAAGCCACACCAGGACTCCTAATGTTGATTGTTGCTGTTGTTGTTAAGTTAACCCTTGGGAACTTGCCTTCTGGTTGGTTCTGACCCATAGTGTCCCAATACAGGGTTTCTGAGGAGCAGCTGGTGAGCTTGAACTGCCGACCTTATGGTTCAAACCAGCTTTGCAGTCCAGCGCATTAACCCACAATGTCACACCAGAACTCTAATGGAGACTACAGCGTTTTTAAAAAGGAAGGGAGGCAGGAAACTGAAAGAAAGAAAACTGGCTGATTTGAAGAATTTGAGTTTGGACTGCCATCTGATTTGTTGTTGTTAAGTGCTGTTGAGTCGGTTCCAACTCATAGTGACTCTGCATAGGGTTTACCAGGAACAAGGTAAGCTTGAACTGCCGACCTTGAGGTTCAAACTGACCTTGTAGTCCAGAGCATTAACCCATCTGATAGCTAATCATAGTTTTTTTTATTAATAAAGAAAAACAAATCAAATCCAAGCCAAGTCCTGATTTTTCAATAGTACTTCCTGTAAAGATAACACTAACAAAGTGATGAGTTCACTGGAAAATGTGTGCGTGTACAGGCTTTACTCCAAGGGTAAGCCTTTGCCAAACCTTAAACCAGTTAATGGATAACACCCGACCGACGCTAAATTCTGCTGGGTGGTTACATAAAGCGTAGACAAGAAAAAGGCCACAGGCAATAAAGTCAGCAATGCTAATGTCTAATAATAGGTCTGCAAAACTAGCATAGGAGAAAGTAAAGAAGAAGAGAAATTGTCTAGTAAGCATTTATTTACAATGTCTGGGGAAGACTTTGTCAGAGCTTTAAAGCGAAGCAGGCTTACTTTGAGACAGTGACTGAATGAGATGCCCCAAACTTCAGCCAGAGTCCCAGCAAATAAGGAACCACCTGCTGAGTGGTAATTGAGGTCAGTGAACAAGGCTTGAGGGGCTGAGAGGGGAGGATCATGGCAGGCTTCCTGTGACCAATGTTTGTTGCACAGGGCTGTGTATTCAGAAGCATTAACACGCTGTGGTCTCCACCTTGAAATGGTGAATATTTTTATTCTTTTTATTCTTGTATATGAAGAAAAAGTATTTTAATGATTTGTTGAGGTTTTCTTTTTTTTAAGGAAACTTTTTATTTTGAGCTGGGTGAAATTTTACACAGCAAATCAGTTTTCCTTTCAACACTTCATACAATAATTGTATCTTTAAATTTATGTTTTGCAAGTCAAGTTCAATGAGCCAATGAAGTACGCACTGGGGCCTTGACTCTCGTCCCTTAGACTTCCTACTGCCTCCCTTAGTTTGATTTCAACTGTCTTTTCCCTCAACCTTTGGGAACTTCCCTTCTTGTCTCCTGTTTCCCAACTCTGCTAGTTACCCTGTTTGCCTCCACTCCCAGCAGGGAGAGTCAGGGTCTACACCACATCCCCATGGTAACAAGGCAGGGTGGCAGCAGTCCCCACCCTGGGCTGGCAGTGCCTTAGTCATTCAGTGGGCCTTCTGGTGGGGGCCAGTCTTCTCTTCCACTCCTCTGTAGTAGGCACACAGTGTGTCTCAGAGCCTGATTGCAGTGCTGTTTCCTGAACAATGAGTTCATACATGGCAGTAGTTATAAGAATGGGGCAGGACCAAGCAGTGTTGTGACACAATAGTACCTAACAACAACAACAACAGAAATAAACTTAATAAACTAATGTGTTGCTATAGGATAAGCACTGAACTGTTACCCACATGGTAGGACATTCAAGCCCACCAGTCACTCAACAGAAACACTATACAGACCCCTGAGAATTGGAGCCATCTCAGAGGCATGTAACAACAACAGCCACATTACCTGGAACTGTTATTTATTCTACTTAGTCTTCTAGCTATCACAAAATCATATAAAAGTACTACTTGGCATAGGCTCCCTGATTTTCTAGAAAAATGTCTCATTACTTTTTTTCAAACGGAACACCATCCTTTACTGAAAGGCCACCGGTTCTCTCAAGACAGTTAATTGTTGCTGTTCTAGTCTTTCAGTATTCTATTACTTTGTTGTTGTTAAGTGCTATTGAGTTGGTTCCCATGCATAGTGACCCTGTATAGGGTTTCTGAGGAGTGGCTGGTGAGCTTGAACCACCGACCTTGCAGCCCAGTGTGCTCATCCACAATACCACACCGGGATTCCACTCAATTACTTTAGAGTTACTAAACTATTATTAGTGTATTCTGTGATGAGTTATTTTGTTGATAACTTCCTTTACAGAGATGCACCTGCTCATCAATATTATTTGTATTTGATCCTGTCATTTTCTAGTAACTGGGCTTCAGAATGTACATAGGTCACAGATCAAATAGGATACATTCATACATCATTGTTGAAACCAGTTTGTTTTTGTAGTGTGTCAATTTGCTAACATAGCTAATTTTTTTGTCACTAGAATTTGAACTCTGGTAGCATAGTGGTTAAGGAGCTCTGGTAGTGTAGTGGCTACGAATCGGACTGTGAACCTCAAGGTCAGCAGTTCGAAACTACTAGCTGTTCCGCGGGAGAAAGATGAGGCTTTCTGCTCCCGTAAAGATTTACAGCCTTGGAAACCCTGTACAGGGTCGCTATGAGTCGGAATCGACTCCATGGCACATAACAACAACAGCATAGTGGTTACGAATTGGAATGCTTATCTCACGGTCAGCAGTTCAAAACTACCAGCTGTTCTGTGGGAGAAGGATGAGGCTTTCTGCTCCCATAAATATTTACAGCCTCAGAAACCCTCTACAGGGTCGCTGTGAGTCAGAACCGACTCCACGGCACTTAGCAACAACAACAAAGAATTTGAGAATGGGTAAGGGGCAAGGTCTTTCACCCTACTAGAATTTGTAAACTACTGCTAAGAGGCCTTTCAGACAAAGCAATTACTTATAAAGAGGGAACATTTCACTCTTTTTGCAGTCCAATTGCCCACTTCTGCCTAGATTTCATCTTCCTCTCAGAGAGGCGTCACTCTGCCCATTATGGCCCAGCAGACAAGGGAGTGGTGTCTGTCTGTAGTATTGACAAAAGCAACTGAGGCAGAACCATAGAGACAAGACCCTGGCCAGGGCTCTGCTTGCTTAGCATAGTCACCAGTATTACTTGCCATTGTGTCAGCTTTGTCTCATGGCACCTCCATGCAATGGCAACCTCATGTGCAATGCAGCAGTTATGCTTCCAACCCACTGGCTCATTTTGTTGTTGCTGTTGTTAAGTGCCGTCGAGTCGGTTTCGACCCATAGCGACCCTGAAAGGGTTTCCTAGGCTGTAATCTTTACGGGAGCAGAATACCTCATCTTTCTTCTGCGGAGCTGCTGGTAGTTTCGAACTGCTGACCTTGCAGTTCGCAGTCCAATTCGTAACCATTCCTTTATATTGGGGTAAAATACTCAATATGATGTATTATATCATTGCTTGCTCTTGACTTAATCTATGTCCAAACTATGAAATAAAATATTATGAACCTGGTTATAAAAATAGAATAATTGAATATTTGTTGTTATTATATACCATCAGGTCAGTTCTGACTCATAGCAACCCTGTATAGGGTTTCTGAGTAGCGACTGGTGGACTTGAAATGCTATCCTTAAAATTAACAGTCCAGTGTTTAGTCTGCAGTATAATAGTCAAGGGGAAAGATATATGAGAGTTGAATGTTCACATGAAGTCAGAGAGAGGTCGTCAATAGAAATGTATGAGGGGCTTCAAAATGTTTGTGGGAAAATGAAATACAAAGAGAACGTAATTCTTCCACAAACTTTTTGTTGAAGCTCTCTCATATATTTAGGGATTGTTGTGGTGCTGTGGGTTAATACGCCAGACTGCAAAGCCATTTGATCTGCAAGTTCAACAGCAACAACATATTAAATCCTGGTATGGCATTGTGGGTTAATACACTGGGTTAATATGCTGAAAAGTCAGTTTGGACTCCTACACAGGGAGTCCTGAGTGGTGCCATGAGTTATGTGCTGGACTGAAAAGTCAGTTTGGACTGCAAGGGTTGGCTGTTCAAGCTCACCAGCCACTCCTCAGAAACCCTATACAAACTCACTATGGGTCAGAACCAACTCAACAGCACTTAACAACAATAACCCACATTAAATCTAGTCTTGATATGCCACCATAGGATAACCACTTGACTTCAAGGTAGGTTTGAACTGCAAGATCAGCAGTTCAAACTCACCAGCCACTCCTTAGAAACCCTATGCAGGCTCTTTATGAGTTGGAACTGACTCAACATCACTTAACAATAATGACACATTTAATAAAAGGAGTCCTGGTCTGGAACTATAGGCTAAGTAAGCACTGGACGATAAAATCAGTTTGAAACACAAGGTCGGCGGTGTAAACCCACCAGCCGCTCCTTAGAAACCATACACAGGGTCGCTATGAATCAGAACCGACTCAACAGCATTTAACAACAACAAACACATTTAATAAATTGGGTCATATATTTGGATTGGAGTCCTCAAGTAGCACTGTGGGTTAATTTAAACCAGCCACTCTTCAGAAACTCTATACAGGGTCACTATTGAGTTGGAGTCCTGGTGTGGCGCTGTGGGTTAATGACCCAGACTGCAAAGCTGTTTGAACTGCATGTGAGGTTGGAGGTTCAAGCTCACCAGCTGCTCCTCAGAAACCCTATAAGGGTCTCTATGGGTCAGAACCTACTTGACAACACTTAATAGCAACAGCATATTTGGATTATGATTTTAAAGATACAGTATTAAGGAAGTATTCTATTGAATCCTTGTTGATGAAGAATTGGTGTGGAGTTTTGTCCAATGCCTCTTTAGCACTTGTAGAAATAATCTAATTTTTCTTTTTATCCTACATTCCAGGAATAAATTGCAGTTGGTTATAATATTGTATTAACAATAGTACATGACATTTATGTGACATCAAACTCACCAGCTGCTCCATGGAAACTCTATACAGGGTCTCTGTTGAGTCAAAAACAACTCGAAGGCACAACAATGTTTATATACTAGATTCTGCCTGTCGATATTCCTTTTTAAGATTTTTTTACATTGATATTGTAAGTTAGTTAGAGCTGTAATTTTTGTGTATATAATTATGCATTGTGGAATCTGATGCTCCTAAAAACAAAAATAAAACATTCAAATATTTTCCTTCATTTTAATATTATATCCTCTGTCCTCTTGGAGTCCTGGTGTGGTGCTGTAGGATAAGCACTGGTCTTCTAACCTCAAGGTTGACAGTTCAAGCCCACCAGCTTCTTGAAAACCCTGTATAGGTTCACTATGAGTTGGAACTGACTCATTGGAACTCAACAACAGATCCCTCGGTATACAAACATTTGCTTCCAAAAATAAAAATAATTGTGACAGCTAACACTTAACGAACATTTTGTGATGCTGTAGGATAAGCATTGGACTATTAACCACAAGGTTGGGAGTTCAAACCCATCAGCCGTTCCTTGGAAATCCCAAACAGGGTCTCTGTGTGTCAGAATCAACTCAACAGCCCTTAATAACAAACATCTATATATTAGACACTGTTGTAAGTTCATTATAATGTATGAGACTTGTTGTTAAGTGCCACCGAGTCAGTTCCAACACATAGTGACACTATATCGGGTTTCTGAGGAGCAGCTGGTGAGCTTGAACCATCAACCTTGCTGTTCAAACTGACCTTGCAGTCCAGCACACTAACCTGCAGTGCCACACCAGGACTCCCCTTAAGAGGCTAGGTACCATGATTTTTCACAGTTAGCAGATAAGGAAACTGAGGTGCACAGAGGAATAGTATTTAGTATAGTATTAATAAGTAGATGAGAAGTATTTACCCTACACACCAGAGTCCACACTCATAATGTGCAGAAATGTAGTTTAGCATGAAATCAAGTTGTTGGATACACCCATTATTTTATGTTTTTCAGACCTTTGCTTGCTTTCCTTTAGGAGTCTCTTGGCTTATTTTATATTTATTTTGTAGAAGCTTGCATGGTAGACACGAGCCACCCTGAGACAGCATTCCGAAGCAGTGCAGCGTGTATAGTTCTGTCCTCTCTGGGACCTAACTTTCTCTAAAGAAGGAAGTAAAACGTTTTGGCATGTGTTGCCAGAATTTCTGATTAGGCTACAATGCATATTCTTCCATATTCTTACAAACCCATAAAGGGTTTTATAGTGCAAAAGAAAATAGAAAATTTGATTTTTGGTTGTTTTATTTTTCTTCTTCTGTGTTCCCAGTGGAATACAAAGACTGCTGAAATACAGATATGTTGGAAGATTCTGATGAATGGGAGAGCCATCAGATGTGCCAGGTCCAAACATCTGTTGTGATTTGTAATTGGCTGTAACAGCCTAAGCTTTATGTGAAAATGTCTGTGATCATAGCAAAAATCATTTTCAAATTGCTCATATAATTCAGTTCATGGCAACATCTTTAGCTGCTATCTATGTTACTCCTCAAGTATTTCAGGTTTTGTTTTTTCACCACTGAGGTATAATTAAATTAATCCATATAGTAGAGTCTTGAGAGTCTAAGCACTGAACTGCTAACCACAAAGTCGGTTGTCCAAATCCATCAGCAGCTCCACTGAAGCCCTATACTCAGATGGCACTTACAACAATGACAACATATAAAGGAAGGGACTATTGAGGTAACTTAGCTTTTAAGAAACTTTATGTCACAGTGAGAATAATTTGGGAAAAAAAATAAGGATTTAGCATTGTTTCTGTTTTGTGACCAGATTAAGGTAGGAAAGGGGTAAAGAAAAATATTTGGAAATTACCTGTGTTGTTGGCATAGGTTTTAAAACAGGTCACCTGCTCATTATGAGACCTTGGGTAAACCATTTAATTTCCATAAACCTCAGTGTAGGGTTTACGTATATAGCACAAAGGATTCAGAGAAAAATGAAAGTCTAGGGCTGCTGTGAAAAGGCAAGAAAAAAGTGTCATTAAAGATACTAAACTACAAAATTTTCTCCATACTTCCATAGTGTCCCTCAATTTGTAATGGTACATCTTACTTGCTTTTTAATGTTATTCTAAGTAAAATAATAATAATAATAATAGTAATGCAAATTATTTGTTAATTTAATGCAAATTTGTTGCTGTTGTTGTTAAGTGCTATTGAGTTGGTTCCGACCCATAGCGACTGTGTATAAGGTTTCCGAGGAGCAGCTGGTAAGCTTGAACCGCTGACCTTGCAGTTCAAACGGCTTTGTAGTCTGGCTCATTAACCCACCGCGCCACACCAGGACTCCAAGTAGCAGAACCTTTAACTCATATGCAAAATCACTAAAATTGCAGTTTATATTTTGTAGCTCATAGATGGCACATGTATTTTGTTATCAGAACAATAGAGATGTGGCATGGAACTTTGTATTTCGCTCTTGAAATGTATTTAATCTACCCAAATTCTTATCCTTTGACTTACTTGTAAATGAGCTAAAACTGAAAAGAAAAGGAATTGTGGGTTGCCCTATCTTTTCTTTCATCGCATATCATCATTTTCAGTATAAGTGATTAGCTAATAAGAGTATATAGAAGAAACACAAATGAGAAAGGCTATACTATAGTTTCTTAGTCATTGGCATTTCTTGTATCATCAGTTCTTTCTGAATTGAAAGTAAGTTCTGTTTCGAATGGAAACTTGATCTTTATGGCTGTTAGTACCCTGCTTACACAGTCTTCCATGTGCTAATCTTAGATATTTACTTTGTTCACACATTGAGTCTCTCTTAACTCCTTTACAAGGTGGGTCCACCAAAATTCTGTGCTTGTGGGATATTTGAGCCCAGAATGTAAACAGAGATTCCAGGTCTACCTGAGCAAGTAGGAGTGAACTATGGTTAATTGTAACATTTAAATGAAACTCATAGTAAAAGGAGTTACTGAAGAAATATTGGAGAGAATGTCCAGCAGTTAGTCCAATTGTTGTTGTTGTTGTTAGGTGCCATCAAGTCGGTACCAACTCAGAGTGACCCTATGCACAACAGAATGAAACGCTGCCCGATCCTGGGCCAACCTCACAATTGTTGCCAAGCTTGAGCCCATTGATGCTGTCACGATAGTCCAATAAAGCCATGCATAAAATGCTTGTGTGTGTATACCCTAACTATATTTAGCTTATTTATATACTTTTAAAACAAACATTCATCCTGGCAACATCAGTTAAAAAATATTAATGGATAAATTATTAGTCCTTGACTGAGTTAGCGCAAACTGATTGCTTAAATTTCATTTTAAAATGTAAATATTTTATAAAAAACATTATCCTTAAATGTACTTTTCCTTGATGTATTTTAGGTGAAAATTATGGCAATATGTAAATTCTAACCTTGTTTAAAAGTTGTTTACAAAATGACTAGATGTAAAAATAGGCTGCCAAATATCACAAATAGGATAAAAATTAGGTGGGCATTGTAAATATTCCTATTTCCCAGAAAGCAGATGATTTTGATTGTTCAGCAGGGAGATTCATGTGACTGTCTGATTTGAAGCATCAGGCTAATTTCTCCATGTAAGAAGTTGTTTTTGTTGTTAGGTGTCATCCAGTTGGTTCAAACTCATAGAACACAGCAGAATTAAATACTTCCTGGTCCTGTGCCATTTGCACAATTGTTGCTACACTTGAACCCATTGCTGCTGCCGTTGTGCCAATACGTTTTGTTGGAGGGATCTTCTGCTTTTACATTGACCCTCTCCACATTACCAAGCATGATGCCTTTTGCCAGGGGCTGTTCCCTCCTGAAAACACATCTGAAGTATGAGAAAAGAAGTCTAACTATCCTGACTTCTAAGGTGCATTCTCACTGCACTTCTTCCAACACTGATTTGTTTATTTTTGTGGCATTACATGGTACTTTGGATATTCTTCTCCAACACCATATCTCAGATGCCTCAATTCTTCTACACTGTCCAACTTTCTAATACATATGAGGCAATTAAAAATATCATTTTGGCTTTGGTCAGGTGCACCCTACTCCACAAACTGATATCTGTACTCTTGAACACTTTAAACAGATCTTGTGCAGCACATTTGCCTGATACATTGTTTGATTTCTTCACTGCTACTTCCATGAGTAAAGGCGCTCTGGTAGCATAGTGGTTACGAATTGGGCTGTGAACTGCAAGGTCAGACGTTCGAAACTACCAGCTGTTCCGCGGGAGAAAGATGAGGCTTACTGGTCCCATAAAGATTTACAGCCTCGGAAACCCTGCACAGGGTCGCTATGAGTCAGAACCGTCTCCACGGCACATAACCACTACCACCACTTCCATGAGTACGGAGTTCTGGTAGCATAGTGGCTACAAGTTGGGCTGCAAATCTCACAGTCAGCAGTTCAAAACTACCAGCCATTCCATGGGGAAAAGATGAGGCTTTCTGCTCCCATAAATATTTGCAGCCTTGGAAACCCTGTACAGGGTCTCCATGAGTGGGAACCAACTCCATGGCACACTACCACCACCACTTCCATGAGTATTAATTGTGTATCCAAGCAAAATGAAGTTTCTGACAACTTCAATCTTTTCTCCATTTATCTTGATATTTGTCTAGTTGTGAGAATTTTTTGTTTTCTTTACATTGAGGTGAAACCTATACTGAAGGCTGTGGTCTTTGATCTTCTTCACTAAGTATTTTAAGTCCTCTTCACTTCAGCAAGAAGGTTGTATCATCTGTATATTGCAGGCTGTTAATGAATCTTCCTCCAATCCTGATGCCACATTCTTTTTCATATAATCCAGTTTCTCAGATTATTTGCTCAACATACAGATGGAATAAATATGGTGAAAGATTAGAACCCTGGTGTACACTTTTCCTTATTGTAAACTATTCAGTGTCCCTTTGTACTTTTTGAACAACTGCCTTTTGTTCTATGTATAGGTTCCTTGTGAGCCCAATGAAATATTTTGGAATATCCATTCTTCCCAATGTTATCTATAACTTGTTATGATCTACACAGTCAAAATTTTATTGCATAGTCAATAAAGCACAAGAAAACATCTTTCTGGTATTTTCTGCTTTCAGCTAAGATCCATTTGATGTCTGTATTGATGTCTGTAGCTCAACATCCTCTTCTCAATCTGGATTGAATTTCTGTCAGTTCCCTATCAATGTACTGTTGCAGCCATTTTTAAATTATCTTCAGCAAAATTTTACTTGCATGTGATATTAATGATATTGTTTGATGATTTCTCTTTCCTGTTGGGTCACCTCTCTGTGGAATGGGCACAAATATAGTTCTCTTCTAATTAGTTGGATATGTTTCTGTCTTCCACATTTCTTGGCATAGATGAGTGAGTGCTTCCTGTGCTTCATCAGCTTGTTGAAAGATTTCAATTTGCATTCTGTCATTTTCTGGAGCTTTGTTTTTCACCAATGTCTTCAGTGCACATTGGACTTCTTTCCTCAGTAACATCAGCTCTTGATCATATTGCTACCTCTTGATATGGTTGAATATCAAACATTTCTTTTTGAAAACGTTATTCTGTGTATACCTTCCATCTTCTTTTGATGCTTTTGGCATCATTCAATATAGAATCCTTCAGTATTGCAAGTTGAGGCTTAAATTTTTCTTCGGTTCTTTCAACTTGAGAAATGCTGAGTGTGTTCTTCTCTTTTGTTTTCTAATTCCAGGTCTTTTCACACTTCAATTAATATTTGATTTTGTGTTTTCAAGTTATGCTTTGAAATTTTGGGGGGAGCTCTTTTACTTCCACATTTCTCTATTCACTTTAAGCTCTATACTCAAAAGCAAGTTTCAGAGTCTTTTCTGACAGCCCTTTTTGCCTTTTCTTTCTTTCCTGTCTTTTTAATGACCTTTCACTTTCCAACTGCAAGATGTTCTTGATGTCATACCACTGCTTTTCTGGTCTTTGGCTATTAGTGTTTAATATATTAAAACTGATAATCTAAATTTACATGCGATATGTTGAAGACTATATTTTGGCCATTGTGGACTTGTTTTAATTTTCTTCAGCTTCAGCCTGAACTTGCATATGAGCAATTGATGATCTGTTCTACAGTTAGTCCTTGGCCTGGTTTTGAATGATGAGATTGAGCTTTTCCACTGTCTCATCCTACAGATGTAGTCAGTTTGAATCCTGTGTATTCCATCTTCTGAAGTACATGTTTATAGTCACCATTTATGTTGTTTGAAAAAGGTATTTGCAATAAATAAGTCATTGGTCTTACAAAATTCCAGCATCATTTTTATCACTGAGACTATATTTTCCATCTACTGACCCTTCCTCTTTGTTTCCAACCTTCATATTCCAAACACAAGTAATAATCAATACATCTTGATTGCGTGTTTGTTCAGTTTCAGACTGTAGAAGTTGATAGAATTCTTCAATTTCATTATCACTGGCTTAGTTGTTGGTAAATAAATTTGAATAATAAAGGTATTAACTGGTCTTCCTTGTAGGCTTATGGATATTAAACTATCACAGATAGCATTATACTTAAAGACAGATCTTGAAATGCTATTTTTAATTATGAATGGTATGTCATTCTTCTTCAATTTGTCTTCCTGGCATAGTAAACCATATGATTGTCAGATTCAAAATGGCCAATACCCATCCGTTTCAGCTCATAGAATATTGATCTTTATACACTTTATTTAATTTGTGACAACTTCTAATTTTACTAGATTCATATTTTGAACATTCCATGATCTGATTATTAATTGATGTTTACTGCCGTTTCTCCTTATTTTTATTTGCTTCCTATCAGCAAATGAAAAACCCGAAAGCTTCATTCCATTCACATCATCACAGTCAACTCTACTTTGAAGAGGAAGCTTCACAAAGATTTATAGCCTTGGAAGCCCTACACAGGGTTATGTGTCAGAATCGACTCAGTGGCAGTTAATGACACACCAGTCTATACACTGATGATGTGGTTTCAGTGACTACACTGGAGAACACTGAGTCAGGACATGATATGCTGCTTCAAATGTCATTCTGAATAAATAATGTTGTTATTGTTTCCAGATGCAGAGCCTAAATATCTGATTGTTGTGCGGGCTGCCCCCCCTCCAAGTCAAAAGAAGTCATGCTCAGGTAAAATACTTTCATTGATTTCTTTTCTTTGGTTAACTTTAAATCTTGATTTTTTCCTCTGTTTTCTACCTTGTGGATGTATGCCTTACAAATGTTGACTATAAAATGTAACAAACACCAGTTACCATTGAATTTCTTCTGATTCATGCTGACCCCATGTATGTCAGAATAGAACTATGCTTCATACGACTTTCCTTGGCTGATTTTCAGAAGCAAATCACCAGAACTTTCTATAAACATGCCTCTGGGTAGACTCCAACCTCAAACCAACAGATGACCCCACATCAGAAGTAATATATATGTAGTAATAGATATTATATATAGCCTGGTGGCAGGAACTACTTGGGATCTGATCCAGCACTATCACAACTTGGAAACTGCAGGCCATATGCAAGTAACTGGATCTTCTCTTTGCCCTCTTCTGCTGCGTAACAGGCTTGTGAGGCTTTAAATCAGTTAATGAGGAAATGAGCTAATGGATATGTATTTAGGAAGTTTCTGACCCATAAGAAGTGCTCATTTAGGGGGATCTCCTGTTAGCCTGTCTCTGTTTTGTAATTCATGCCTACTATGTGGTGCTGTGGGCTAATGTGCTAGATTGCGAAGTCAGTTTGAACCCCAAGGTTGGTGGTTCAAATTCACCAGCCACTCCTTAGAAACCCTATACAGAGTCACTATGGGTCAAAACTGACTTGATGGCACTTCCCAACTGTGTGATGCCTTAGGATAAGCAGTGATCCTAAGGTCCATTTGAACTGCAAGGTTGGTGGTTCAAACTCAACCAGCTGCTCCTCATAAACCTTATATATAGGGTCACTAGTCAGAACAGACTCGAGACCACTTAACAACAACAACTATTACTCCTTTCAGAGCCCTGGTGTGGTGCTTTAGGATAAGTTCTGGACTGCTAACTACATGATTTGTAGTTCAAACCTACCAACCACTCCTCAGAAACCCTATACAGAGTCACTATGAGTTGAAACCAAATTTATGACACTTAACAAGTACTGTTGTGCCTTTCAGAGTCCGTGGGTAACTTATGTGGTAAAGTGCTTGAAATGTTGGTGTATCAAAGCCATGCAGAGGCACCTGGGATAAAAGGCTTCTGAAAGGTCATAGCTTGAAAATCCTGCAGAGTGCAACTCTACCCCGCACATAGACATAGGGTCTCCATGAGTTGGAATCACTTTATAGCAACTGGTTTTATCAAGTCTTTCAGATTTTAAGGGCCAATTTTATGTGGTAACCTATGGTTAAGAAGACTGTTTGCATTTTTAAATGAGTAACTCAAATTATATGTATGCTAAATGGATTGGCAGTTGATGTCTAATGAACAGATGGGTATAAACATTTCTACATGACTAAAGAAAGATTAAAAAGCTCACACTGTTAAATTTCAATACTAAAATTTCTTCTCAGATGGATTTGCTAGACCAGTGTGATAAAGATGAACCTGCTGAAAACTGTGAATGTGATTTTACCATTTGATATTGCATCTTAATAATTATGTAGATAGTTGATCACATGTTTTGCTTTTCATTTTACTAAGTGAGCTTTTCAGAAAATAATTTTTCCTAGTCATATTTATCTTCTATGGTACATTAGATGTCACATAAATAAAGGAACTTCTTTTTTGTTTGCTATATTTTTCTAAAAGCATAAAATAGGAAGGAGAAACATTACAGTCCAGTTGCATTCCGGTTAATTGACCTGACTCATGGACGCCCCATGTGTCAGACAGAGTAGAACTCTGTCCCAAAGGAAGCCATGGCTGAATTTTCAGTAGAGCGCTGAGCCTTTCTTGTGAGGTACCTCTGGGTGAACTCAAACCCTCAACCTTCTGATTAGCAGACAAATGCCTTAATCGTTTGTACCATCCAGGGATTCTAGGAGGAGCAGGTAGCTATTCAAATATATTGACTAAATGGGCCTTTGGCAGTTCTGTATTCTGTCTCCTAGATGCATCAGCCCAAATCTAGTTTGTCAGCAATCAGGTGACACAACTGCCAGGCCTCCTGTTGGTTTTCACTTCTTTTAAGAGAAGCATTGACTAGTTGAGTGTTTTGAAAATATAAATTCCTTTTCCTGTTTCTTATGTTACTCCAAAATTGCAAAGAAAATTTCCACAACTATTTACAACTTGTTAAGGAGAGTTGTCCAGGCAGCTTTCCATATTTTTTAAAAATAAATGTGCTATCAACATTTCAGAAGCCTTGGTAGCATAGTAAGTTATGCATTGAGCTGCTAGCATCAAGGTCAGTAGTTCAATCATTCCTCATGAGAAAGATGAGGTTTTCTGCTCCTGTAAATATTTACAGCCTCCAAAACTCCATATATGGTTTCTATGAGTCAGAACCAACTTTTGGCACACAGTTGCAGCATCAACATTTCAAGACCCTGTTTCACAATATTGAATAATAAAGTCAGGAACTGTGAGTATAATTCCATGGGATTCAGGCTCCATATGAATAGACATTGGAGTATTTTTTAATAAAAGTATGATCCTAAAAATAATATAAAAGTCAACAGTATGATTATACCTTAGAATTGTATCATTACTTTTCATTTCAGTTCAGGGCTTCTATGATACTGACTTAGAAATCTTTTTCACTTTGTGACAATAAGCTCAAACATTTTCTTCTTGCTCAGGATATATCTTACCTTCCCTTTCAGCCAATAGCTACAACTTTTGTGTTTATAATCTGCATTTGGTAATGCTGTAATGAATAGTGAGTCAAATTCCACTTATTTTTATGTCTGCATCTGCCACATAAATTTTAATTATTTTGTTGTTTTTATATTGAGATCAAACTCAGTGAAATCATCTTTTGGTGGACATGTAAGCATTAGATTCCACTGGTGGTGGTGGTGTGCCATGGAGTAGATTCTGACTCATAGCAACCCCACATAGGGTTTCCAAGGCTGTAAATCTTTATAGGAGCAGAAAGCTTCATCTTTCTTCCATGGAACAGCTGGACGTTTCAAATTGCTAACCTTGAGGTTAGCAGCCCAACTCATACATAACCACTACTCTACTAGAGTGACTAAATTCCACTAGAGAAAAGCAAAATGTATCTTTTGTGTCTAACTGGTTTTATCTTTAGACTAAACAAATAATGTAGCAAAAAGACAACTAGATTAGAATTCAGAAGACAGATGTGGATTTGACTCTTGGCCTTGCTCTCAATGTGAACTTTCACATCCTCAAATTCTCAGGGCCTTACTTACTCATTTGAAAAGTGGAATAGTTACATTAGATTAGTAGTTGTTGTTAAGTACCATGGAGTCGGTTCCAACTCATAGTGACCCTGCACAGGGTTCCTGAGGCTGTAAATCCTTAATGGAGCAGAAAGCCTCATCTTTCTTCAGCTGAACAGCTGGTAATTTTGAACTGTTGACCTTTTGAACTGTTGACCTTGAGGTTAGCAGCCCGATTCGTAACCACTAGGCTGCCAGAGCTCTTTAGTTGTAGAGATGGAAAAAACGTATATAAGAATACCTCAGGGCTTTTCAGATTACATGTACACTCTATTCCTCACTGCAGATTCTCAGTTTTCCTTCTTATGTGCATACTTGACACCATTTGAATCATGACCATAATGAATTACCGTCACAGACAGAACAGGAAATAACTCCTCTTAAAAATGATTCCAAAGATCTTTTAAAAATCCAATTAGGTTATAGCCAGGCAAATTGCCACCGATAGGTTAAGTACTTGGCGCGCGTTTTATAATGAAATAACAGCTCACAGAACTTAAGCCTAACAGAAACTACAAGCATGGCACAGTTTTTTGGGTCATTTGATTCAGATAACTGTTAGACACTTGTTGTTGTTAAGTGCCGTGGAGTCGGTTCCAACTCATAGCGACCCTGCACAGGGTTTCCCAGGCTGCAAATCTTTACAGGAGCAGAAAGCCTCATCGTTCTCCCGCAGAACAGCTGGTAGTTTCCAACTGCTGACCTTGTGGTTCACAGCACGATTCATAACCACTACACTACCAGAATTCCTTATTAGACTCTTGGGTTACAAGTTATATTGTTGCTTGGTTTACATTTTATTAGAAACAGTAATACAGGGTCTTTCCACAACAAATCCATACACAAAGCCTCATGAAGTGAAAGACCGAACCCAATGGAAATACAAAGCATATATATTGTATATAGTTCTATTAGATCTAGGTCTGATTTTTATTTTACTAATCCTATTCTGGTTTTGTTTGTTTTTTATCAACCACAGTTGGTTACCAAGGCTGAGTGTCTGTCCTCATCTTTTTCACTGTTTTCACATTCCTGCAGATTCAAATCATTTTAGAAGTACATGTGCCTGCCACCTGTATACTTGTAAAGAGTCTAGAGTGGTCCATGAGTATCACTTTTGGCCCTGCTCAAAGCCCAGTAGTCCTGTCAGAACAACTTTATTACTTACTCTGTTAGGCCTACTCTTTCAGTATTATTGCAAACATGAGCAACTTCTCTATGTCTATGTTCATTGTAAATAATATGCTTATTAAAATGTTATAATATTTTGACACAAATAAGTTTTTAAAAAAGGAAACAACCTACAACATGGCTGGTAAGATTTCTTTTCTTAGATGTTATTTCACACTGGTTGTCAGTCCTATTTTTAAAAAATGTATGCTTTTGTTTTGTCTGTAGAAGAAATGAAGTGTATGTTGTCTATCATTCATATACACATATTCACATATATACAGTTACATATATACATAGCTGCAGGTTGATTCGGGTTTAGTTTGACTCATAACGACTCTGTATATTGTTTCCAAGGATGTACATCTTTACAGGGGCAGAAAGCATCATCATTTTCCCACCAGCAGGGCGTCTGGTAGATTTGAGCAGCTGACTTTGTGGCTAGCAGCCATTCATAGCTCACTGTGCTACCAGGGGTCCTTATACATATATATTGTTGTTGTTGTTGTTGTTAGTTGCCAGTTAGTCATTCCAACTCACAGCTACTTTATGCACAGTAGAATGAAGCACTATCAGTACTGTACCATCCTCAAAAATATTGTTATACTTGACCCTATTTCTGCTGCCACTATGCCAATCCATCTCGTTGGTGCTCTTCCTTTTTTTTTTTTTTTTTTGACTCACTGCTTTACCAAGCATGATGTCCTTCTCTAGGGACTGGTCCCTTCTGACAATATGTATAAAGTATGAAAGATGAAGTATCACAATCCTGGCTTCTAAGGAGCATTCAGGCTGTACTTCTTCTAACTGTTCTTCTGGCAGTCATTGGTGATTTCAGTATTCTTCTTCATTGTAATTCAAATGTATCAATTCTTACACAGTCTGCCTTATTCATTGTCAAATATTCACGTGCATATGAAGCTATTGAAAATACCATGTCTTGGATCAAGGACACCTTAGTCCTCAAATTGGCAGATGTGCTTTTGAATGCTTTAAAGAGGTATTGTACAGATACTCATTCAATGCATTACATCATTTGATTTCTTGACTGCTACTTCCGTGAGTATAGACAGTGGATCCATGCAAAATGAAGTCTTTGACAAAGTCAGTCTTCTCTCCTTTTGTCATGATGTTATTTATTGGTCCAGTGGTAAGGATGTTTGCTTACTTTACATTAAAGAGCAACCAGTGCTGAAGGTCTGTGATCTTCATCAGTAAATATTTTAAGTCCTCTTAGCTTTCAGCATGCAAGGTTATATTGTCGGCATATTGCAGGTTGTTAATGATTCTTTCTCTAATCCTGATGCCACTTTCTTCATATAGCCTGGCTTCTCATATTATTTGTTCAGCATAAAATTGAATAAGTATGATGAAAGCATACCACCTACCTGATTTTAAATCACTTAGTTTCCCCTTGTTTTGTTTGAAGGACTGCCTCTTGGTGTATGTACAGGTTCCTCATGAGTACAATTTAGTGTTCTGGAAAACCCATTCTGCACAATGCTTTCCGTAAATTGTCATGACCCACACAGTTAAAAACCTTTGTATGGTCAATAAACTATAGGTAAACATGTTGCTGATACTCTCTGCTTTCAGTGAAAATCCATCTGACTTCAGTAATTGTTGTTGTTGTTAAGTGCCGTCGAGTCAGTTCCGACCCATAGCGACCCTGTACAGGGTTTCCGAGGGTGTAAATCCTTACGGGAGTAGAAAGCCTCATCTTTCTCCCGCGGAGCAGCTGGTAGTTTCGAACCGCTGACCTTAAGTAATAGATCTCTCTTATTCCATTCCACTTCCTCATCTGAATCCAGCTTGAATCTCTGGCAGTTCCCTGTCAATGTACTGTTGCAGCCATTTTTGAATTATTGTTAACAGAATTTTAGTCATTTGTGACATTAATTATACTGTCCAATGATTTTCATATTCTGTTTGGTTACCTCTCTATGGAATGGGCACAAGAATGGATTTACAATCAGTTCACAGATTCTCTTCCAAATTTCTTTACATACTTAAATGTCTCTAGTGCTGCATTGAAATACTTCAATTTGTATTCCATCAATTCCTACAGTCCTGGTGTGGCACTGTAGGATATGCACTGAACTGTTACCCATAAAGTTGAAACCTACCAGCTGCTACTTGGAAACCTTATACAGGGTTGCTGTTGTTCAGTACTGGTGGCATAGCTTCTAGCATCACAGCAACATTCAATCCACCACATTATGACAAACTGACAGCCAGTAGTGGTATCTATCTATCTATCTATCTATCTAGATATAGGTATAGATATAGATAGATATATAGATATAGATATCGATTATAGATATAGCTATATCATTGTTATTGTTGTTCAGTGCTGTAGAGCCTGTTCCAACCCATAGCAACTCTGTATAAGGTTTCCAAGGAGCAGTTGTTTAAACCAATTTTGCAGCTCAGTGTATTAACCACAACGCCACACCAGGGATATGTGTGTGTGTGTGTGTGTTGGAATGGATTTTTGGGAGTGGGTTTGGTTTTTTTGGTTTTATGAGATTAAATCAACTATATTAATGAAAGAATTTGTCTATAGCCATTCAGTGATCAAAGAGACATGTTTAAACATGTTTTGTTTGAAATAAACCTTTGTGTGTGTGAACTGGAACCCTAGTAATAATACTTTTTCAGTTATATATACCTAAAAAAGGGGGGGAGGTATTTAATTTACATTTAAATTAGTGACAAAGAAACCAATACAAGGGGCTTCAAAAAGTTCATGGAAATATCAAATGAGAAGATAATAGATTTTTTCCATGAACTTTTTGAAGTACTGTGTATTTCTGGGCCATATCTAACCAAAAGAAATTTGATGTTTTCAAATTTTTCATCATCTCTCCAAGTCACGTACATACAATTTTACCTAAATCATGAAAATCCACTAAATGTTACAAGAATTGTCCTTGTCCGTTTTCTTCATAGGTAAGACACGTACTCGCAAGCCTCTCCAGTTGGTGGTTGGCACTCTGACGCCAAATTCTGTCTTTCTGTCCTGGGGATTCCTCATCAACCCACACCATGACTGGACACAGCCAGGTCACTGTCCCAATGACAGGTAAATCACCATAATTGCAGACTGTACTTTCCATCTGAAAATTCGTGCTTGCTTTTATTGATACCTTTACCTGCCTTAGAAGAATTTATACTCATCTGGAGCATTAGCATTAACTGATCACCCCCTAGCTGTATAATGTGTTCTAGGTGTGAAAGTAACAGAGATATAAAAGTCAAGGTCTCTGCTTTCAAGGGAATTATCATCCATCTGTAAAGAAAATACATGTGTTTGTTTGTTTTCAAAAGAAAAATCTATAAGGGAGAATAACCAAACAGCAACAATTACTGTACTAGTCGCTAAGAGTTAAGAGGTTGTGGCAGTTAGGAAAGGCTGTGAAAAGATAGAAAAGTTGATTTCTGATTAGAAAAGGATAGATCTTTGGTTTGACATGTGTAGAAATGTTTGACACAGTAGATCTCCCAATCAAGCAGTGCCAGCATCACCTCTCAGTTGGGAACTTGTCCCACAAAGTAAATTCTCAGGCTCCCCTGTAGACCCGTTAAATCAAAAACTGTGATGGCAGACTCCTGAAATCTGTGTTTTCTCCTCATGCCACTAAAGTATGAGAATCACTGGTTAAGAAAAGAAGACAGACAGATAGAAGGAAATCTGTAGGCAGTGGAAAAGCACCAAGTGGTAGTGCAAAATAAGAATAATTTTATGTTTAAATGATTGGCATTTATTCATTTCATTCATTCATCCAATTCATGTATTTGACTAGGCACTATACTAAATGGTAAGCCATAACTCTAAATCTGTTATAAAATTGTATTTGCTGAGTATAAATATCTATTATATTAAGCTGAAATGTAAAAAATTTGCATCTGGATAAGCATTCAACATTTCCAATCTTCACTCAAGACATTCTTTTAAAAATATTTTTATTCTAAATATACTCTAAGTGATTTAAAAATGTTCCATTCTTATTTTTAATATTATATTGTTGAGACGTAATTTAAACCTAGTAAAATGCACAGAAGCTAAGAGTATAGTTTTATCAATTATGACAAATGTGTGTACCCATATATCATATACCTCATCAAGAAATAGTTTCATCAGCCTAAAAAGTACCAAAATAAGCAAACAAACAAAAAAACACTGATTTAATTTCACTTTAGATTAGTTTGCCTATTCTTGAATTTCATTCTTCTTTCATTCAGCATATTTTTGAGGTTTATTATCTGACGTTTCAGGATGAATATTTCATTCTTTTTTCATTCCTGATTAGTATTCCATTATGTCAATATTCCAGAATTCATTAATCCTTCTGTTTATCAATACCTGAACTTGGATCTGTTTTAGAGCATTGTGAAAATTTATGCTCTAAATGTTTCATATCTCTTAGGATATATATTTTAATATGTCTTAGGTTCCTGGCAATGGAATTTGCTGAATTACAGGAAGGATATGTATTTAGCTATTTTTCGCCTAGCTTTTCCACTTACTCCCACAAGCAAGTATGAAGAGTTCTGGTTGTTCCACGTCCTTGCCGCCTTTGGTAGTGTCAGCATTTTTAATCTTAGCCATTTTAGTGTAGTTTGAATATGCTTATTTTTATGTGCTTGTTGAAAATTTTTATATGTTTTATAATACTCTATTTTTAAAATATTGTATTTTTGCTCATCTAAATGGAAATAATAGGAAAAATTTTATAAATAATTATGATTTCCCACAAGCATGTTTCATATGACTTTGACTAGGAAATCTGGACTAAATTTTTTTAAAGGTAAAACTTCCCTCACATATCTATGTTTTGAAGGGGTACATACTTAGAAAAGACACGTAAAAGATATTGCCAAAACCAACATTTAAAAAAATAGCTTTGATACATTTCAGAGAATATGAAATATTCCTCATTTTTCACATCAGTAAGGTCATAGCACACTTTGTTTGGAAAATGAGCTCTTGAAAAAACATGCTTTCTTATGATAATTCCAGTTTCTAGTGGACCGTACAGGGTGCCAGGGCTGAGAAAAATAAACATTTTTGCATTGCTTTCTTTTTTATTTTATTTTTTTAAGAGTCTTTTATAAAGAAAACAGAAAGGAAAGGGGAAGAAAAGAAATGAGATTTCTTTCTTGCAGCAAACTGCAGCCTAATTTAAATGGTTACTTAGCTTGCTTGCTAAATCATTGGTAATACTTGTTTCAACTGGTTCAGTTTCCTGGAGAATTCATATAGCATAATTTCAAAATGATTTGTTCCCCTGCCCTCAAGCTTTTTTCTCAGTTTTACTTGGCCTATTGAACTATTCATCAAAACAAAAGATTTATTGATTGGTTTTAATTGATGGACGTTATTGTTGAATACTATGAGAAAATAATGAATATGAAGATAGTAGAGGAACAGATGGAGTCTCTGGGTGGCACAAATGATTAAGGCACTCAACTGCTAACCAAAAGGTTGGAGGTTCAAGTCCACTCAGAGTCACCTGGACAGGCCTGGCTACCTAATTCCTAAATATCAGCTGAGACTGCTATGATTTGAAATCGAATCAACAGGAACGTTTAGAGAGGAACAGTGACCTATTGAAGCTAGGATTTGAATCCAAGTTTCTTGTACTGTAGAGCCCTCACACACCTTGCCCTCATGCCTCCTCCTTACACAAGCACATACTCCCACTAACTCTGATTTTATCATCAAATAGATTCTGTCAGGCAGATCAAGCCACAACATTTTAAATCAATAATTTCATCCTGATATATTTTGGGGGGGAGCAATTCAATGAAAACATGTCAACTAACCTTCAAACTTGAGTGGGAGAATCAAGAAATAATTGCCGTGAAGAGGGAAATGTTAGTCTATGATTTAAAGGTTAAGTTAAACAGCAATGATGAAATGCGCTTATAGGCATTCCTCAGAGAGGTTGTGGGTATAGTTCCAAAGTACCAGAATGAAATATTATTGCAATAAAGTAAGCCACAAGACCTTCTCTGTGCATATATGAATTCGTTTTAAACTCTACTGTAGTCTTTTAAATAAGAAATGTTGTTGTTGTTGTTAAATGTGTTGAGTCAGTTACAACTCATAACAACCCTATATAAGGTTTCTGAGGCTTTAAATCTTTGTGGGAGCAGAAAGCCTCATTTTTCTTCTGCAGAGTAGCTGGTGGGCTCCAACCACCAACCTTGTGGTTTACAGTTCTGTATTTATGCTATAGAGCCACAGCACTCCCCAAAGTTGTTGTAATGTTGTAAGTGCCGTTGAGTCGATACCGACTCATAATTGACCCTATGTAGAGTTTCCATGGATCAGCTGGTGGGTTTAAACTGCTAACCTTGCAGCTAGTAGTAGTCTAGTGTTTATCCTACAGCACCACAGCAAAACTCTGAACGTCCTTGCCTTGCTCTGGGAAAACCAAATGGTTTTAGCATTAATAAAAAGTTTCAACTACTGTGAGAATTATCAAAATGTGGCATAGAAACAGGTAGTGAGCACATACTGTTGGAAAAATGACTCCAATAGACTTACAATGCACAGGTTTGCCACAAACCTCCAGTATATAAACCAAAACGTAGTCTCTACAAAGTGCAATAAAACAAGGTATACGTGTGCTTGTGGAGTGCATTTACCCATGCTTCCTTTTCCCCTAGTTAATAGTTAATAAAGAGCTGATATTTAAAGTTTCTGTGTTGTTTTATTAAAAAATGCTGTTGTTTAGTGCAGCTAAGACAGTTCCAACTCATAACAACCCTGTATAGGGTTTCCACGAAGCCACTGGTAGATTTGAAGCACCAACCTTGCAGTTCAAACCAACCTTGTGGTCCAGTGTTTATTCTTATTTAAAGGCTCTGGATATACTGCATATGTAAATTCCCAAATAAATCTACCCAAATTGTAAATTAATATAATTTGTCCTCATATGTCCATATACATGTTAGTTAGAATTTAGGCTAATCCAGCAAGTTAGAGTAAGCAATAATAGCTAAAGTGGATGCTTACTTCTTGAAAATATGAAGACTAACATAGCTGTGGCTTTCTTACAGACAGGAGCATCTTCTTTAAGAAAAAAAAAAAAAAAAGCAGAAAAGAAAAGAAAAATCATTGAAATCTGAATGCCCTTGCTTTGCTATGGGAAACCCAAATGGTGTCATTTTAATCTTTTGAAATCAAACATTTGGCACCTTCTGTAAAATATTTAATAAAAGAACACTACACGTTGGTTTGTTCCTCAATTTTTTTCTACACAAATGAAAATAATTTATTGGAAAACTTTTTGTTTTTTTTCTTTATGCTTTGACTTTGGACTAAAAACCTTTTAGATTAAAGCTCATGTATAGTAGTAATTTTCCTCTGAAAACAGTCTTGTTTAAGTTTGGAAGTTCATATCGGAGCGTATATGTTTGAAGAGTGTACTGGAGAGTATAATTTACAGTTTTTATTCTTAGACGTTGAATGGAAGAATACACACATTTGTCCTCAGAATATCTAAAGTCAACTGATAGTTTTCCAAATTGGCGCAGGAGAAGGGTAAAATATTTTTTAACCAAAAATTATTTCTTAATTTTTCCTTCCCATGTTTCCAACTTGTTAAAACTTTCAAGATTGTTTTGCTTCTCAAATCTTTGCCATCTTTTTTAAACTTTATGATTTGTTTACTGGCATTTTCACATTTTCTAACACTTTCATATTGTAGTTATTTACTTTAACTGTGGAAAGATGGATCTCCTGTTTGGATGGTCCACAGCAAGCTCTTGACCCCAACCCTTTTGCTTTGTTAGTTTTTAAGTAGATTTTTATTTTCAGTATCTGTGAATTCTCAATAATAGACCTCAATGATTTATTATTCATTTGTCTTGCCACTTAAACTTTAATCTCTAAGAGAACAGAAACCATGTGTATTTTAAGCACCATGGTTTCACTAGGTCAGTGTTTGGCACATAGGAGGACCTCAGCATATGCATGCTGAGTGAATAAATAAACAGTGAAATGACGATTAACATTTGATTTTTGTGTTTCACCACTGTTTGAAATGTCACAAGTCCATTATCTCTTTTATCATTGATTGCATGTTTGATCAATTTCAGACTGAAGAAGCTAGTAGAATTCTTCAATTTCATCATCACTGGCTTTAGTGGTTAATGAGTTAATTTGATTAATTGTCGTATTAACTGGTCCTCATTGTTGTTGTTAAATGCCTTTGAATCAGTTCTGACTCATAGCTACACTATATATTATTTCTGAGGAGCAACTGGTGAGCTTGAACTACCAACCTTGCATTTCAAACTGACCTTACAGTCCAGTACATTAACCTGCAGTGTCACACTAGGATTCTGGTCTTCATAGTAGGCATATGAGTTTTCTCCTATGACAGACAGATGTGTATTTCGAGATAGATCTTGAAATGTTCTTTTTGATGATATAAAAATGCCATTCTTCAATTTCTGTCACATTCAAAATGGCTAATACCAGTCCATTTCACTTCACTAATGCTTAGGAAATCGATATTAATCAATTTCATTATTGACAACTTCCAATTTTCGTAGATTTATATTTTGTACATTTCATGTTCCAGTTGTTAATGGATGTTTTACGGCTGTTTCTCCTTAATTTGAGTTGTGCTTTATCAGCAAATGAAGGTCCCGAAAGATTTACTCCATTTTATCACAGTCAACTCTACTTTGAAAAGGTAGTTCTTCCCAGTCTTACTTTGAGAGACTTCGAACCTTGGTCAGGAGCTGAGGTTGGTTGTGGGGGTTAGGAAGTTTTTGCGGAGTGGGGGAGTCATGCCCTACACTATATCTGGCAATATTCAGGTGCTCTTCATCATGATTCAAGATTCCATAATCTGGTGCTAACTGACAGTGTTCTACTGTGATTCAATATTCCCAAGTATTCCATCTCTCCATTTTCTTAGTCTGGAAGCTCAGCTGAAACCTGTCCACCATGGGTGAGCCTGCTGGTATTTAAAATACCAGTGGGATAGCTTCCAGAATCATAGCAACACCCACCCACCACAGTGGAGAAACTGACAGACAAGTTTTGGAACAACAACATAGCTTTGCCTCCTTCAGGAAAGGCATGTTGTTTATTTGTAATGATACAGTCTACTGCATTTTCAAACTGACTTATTTCCCGTAGCAATGTGATTCCAATATTCCTCCATGTCTTTTTGTGCTTCATAGCTCATTTCTTTTTATAACTGAATAATATTTTATTACATGGTTGTGTAGAATAGTTTGTTTACCTGTTAGCCTATTGAAGGACATCTTGGTTGCTTCCAATTTGGGCAATTATAAATAAGGCTTCTGTGAAATTTTATGTGTGGGTATTTGTGTATGCATAAGTTTTCAACTCATCTGGATGAATACCTAGAAGCACAGAGTGTTAGATCATATGGTAAACTTAAGTTTGTATGAACTAACTAAAGTGTCTTGCAAAGTAACTATACTATTTTGTATTCCTACCAATAATGAAGAGTACTGGTGTGGCACTGTAGGATCAGCACTGGGCAGCAAGGTCAGTTTGAACTACAAGATCAGTGGTTCAAACCCATCAATTGCCCCTAAGAAACCCTATACAGGGTCATTAACAGTCAGAACCCGTCTCGATAGCCTTTAACAACAACCACCACCAGTAATGAAAGAATATTCCTGTTGCTCCACATCCCTATCATTTAATTTTGACAATGTCTTTAACTTTAATTATTTTAATAAGTGTGTAGTTTTAACTCAAGTAGCTCTGGTAGCGTAGTGGTTATAAATTGGGCTGTGAACCTCAAGGTCAGCAGTTCAAAACTACCAGCCATTCTGTGGGAGAAAGATAAGGCGTTCTGCTCCCGTAAAGATTTACAGGCTTGGAAACCCCGTACAGGGTCACTGTGAGTTAGAAACAACTCCAAAATATACTACCCCACCACCACCTAATGGCACTTCACAACAACAATAATGGCACTATAGGATAAGTACTGCAACCAAAGTTTGTGGTTCAAGCTCACCAACTACTCCTAGGAAACCCAACACAGAGTCACTATGAGTTGGAATTGACTTGATGGCCCTTAATAACAACAACAATGATAATGAGGAGTCCTCGTATGGTGCTGTATGATAAGTACTGGATTTCTAACCAGAAGGTTGGTGTTTCAAACCCACCAACTGCTCCTTGGAAACCCTATACAGGGTCACTATGAGTCAGAACCAATTCTACAGCACTTAATAGCTACAGCAATGACAATTACTCATGACGTTGGTCAGTGTTTCATATGATTATCTGCCAAATTTTTCTTTGGTTAAATGATTGTTCATGTCGTTTGCCCACTTTATCTTTGGGTTGCCTGGTTTCTTATTGTTAACTTTAAGATTTCTTTGCATATTTTGGAGAGAAGTCCTTTATCAGGCATGTTTTAAAAATATTTTCTCCCAGTCTGTGCCTTGTCTGTTTATTCTCTTTAAAGTATCTTTTGCAGAGCAGAAGTTTTTCATTTTAGTGAAGCTCAGCTTATCAACTTTTTCTTGCTTTTGGATCATGCTTTTGGTTATATATATAAAGTCATCACCAAACCCAGGGTCATCTAGATTTTCTCCTATGTTATTTCTAGAAGTGTTACAGATCTACAGTTTGCATTTAGGTCTGTGATTCATTTTAGAATTAATTTTTGTGAGCGGTATAAGATCTGTTTCTAGGATTTTTCTTTCTACTTCTCAATCTGTAAACTTTCAATTCCTTTCCTTGTTCTATTGTATTAGCTAAGATTTCCAGTATGATGTTGAATAGGAGTGGTAGAGGGGACATGTTGTCTCATTCCTGATTTTCGGGGAGAAACATCTACTTTCTCACCATTAACTGTGGTGTAGGTGAGGTACAAGAAGGTGTAGGTACAAAGAGGTGTAGGTGTAGGTACAAGAAGCTGTAGGCTTCTTGTAGGTGTTACTTACCAAGTTGAGGAAGTCACCCTGAATTCCTAGTTTTATAAGAATTTTAATCATACATGGATGTTGTTCAATGTTTCTTCTGTATCTACTGATATGATCATATGATTTTTATTATTTAGACTGTTGATGTGATTAATTACATAAATCAGTTTTAAAATCTTGAGTCAGCTTTGCATATCTGGAATAAATCTTGCTTGATCATGGCGTATAATTCTTTTTATACATTGTATTTTATTTGCTAATATTTTATGGAAGGTTTTTGCATGTATGTTTGTGAGAGATACTAGTCTGTAATTCACTTTTTGCAAAGCATTTGTCTAGTTTTGGTGTTAGAATTATACTAGCTTCATCATATATGAGCTATAAATATTCCTCTTCTTTTGTTTCCTAGAAGTTACTAGGGAGAATTGGTATAATTTCTTATTTACATGTGTTGTTAGCATTCCCCAGTGAAACCATCTAGGCCTGATGCTTTCTGTTTGGGGTAGTTATTGATTATGATTCAATTTCTTTAGTAGAGATAGCCTGTTCAAATTATCTATTTTCTCTTTGTATGAGTTTTTGTCAGTTTCATCTAAGTTATCAAATTTAGGGATATTGAGTTGATAATATTTGGATATCAGTGGTATCAGTTGTGATAGTACCTCTTTTATTTCTTCTATTAGTAATTTGTGCCTACTCTTTTCTAGGCTAGCCTAAATAGTGTTTTTTATCACTTTTATTGATATTTTCAAAGAATGAGCTTTTGATTTTATTTTCTATATTATGTCATGCATCAAATATCATTGATTTCTGCTCTAATATTTTTATTTCTTTCATTATGCTCACCTGGTGTAGCACTGTAGCACATGACAGCAAAATCAACTTGAACCACAAGGTTGGTGGTTCAAATTCACCAACCATTCCTCGGAAACCCTTTACAGGGTCACTAAGAGTCAGAGTCGACTCAACGGCACTTAACTTGAATTTAATTCACTCTTCTTTTTTAAGTTTCCTTAGGTGGAAGCTGACAGTCTTGATTTTAGATTTCTTCTTTTCTAATATGTGTATTTAAGGAGCTCTGCTAGCGTAGTGGTTACAAATTGGGCTACTAACCTCAAGGTCGGCAGATCGAAACTAGCAGTGGTTCCGCGGGAGAAAGATGAGGCGGTCTGCTCCCGTAACGGTTTACAGCCTTGGAAACCCTGTGTAGGGTCACTATGAGTCGAAGCCGACTCCACGGTACTAAACAACAACAACAACAATATGTGTATTTAATGCTATAAATTTTCCACTCTGTACTGCTTTTACTGGCTATCAAACATTTTGATATTCATTTGATTGAACTTTTAAAAATTCTTGGAAAAAATGTATTTAAAAGATAATGGAAACGTCCCATGAAACTTTGAAGACCCCCTCATCTTTCATATAGTTCAAATATATATATATATAAAATTTCTCTTCAGCACATGTTACTTGGCAGTGTGTTCTTTAAATTTCTAAATATTTTAAGATTTTCCTGCTGTCTTTCTGTGGCTAACTTCTAGTTTAACCCCAATGCGGTTTTTGAGTATACTTTGTATGGTTTCTAGTCTTTTTAATTAATTTAAGATTTGTTTTATGGTCTGAGATGTGATCTGTCTTGGTGGATATTCCATTTGAGCTTAAGAAGAATGTGTTTCTGATGTTGAAGTGAAACATGAAGGTAAAAGGGCAGAATTGGGGGAGTTCTCATGTCATTTGTTGTTGTTGTTAAGTGCCATCAATCGGATCTGACTCATTGTGACCCTGTATAGGGTTTCTGAGGTGCAGCCAGTGAATTTGAACTGCTGACTGTGGTTCAAACAGAACTTACCATCCAGTGTTTTATCCTACCATGCTACACCAGAACTCCATCATGTCTGTTAGCATCTGGTAAAGCCCTTATTGGTTAGGCTCTAGTACAAAGAGTTACTCTAGAGGGCAAACCTTTGTTTAGGGAAACATATTTCAAAATGTTTCTCTTCCTTCCGCTGGAAGTGTGAGAAGAGTTTTCTCTAACCTTCACTGTGATAACCTAATGGTTATCACAAAGATTTGCCACCCATATTCCCCAGAGTTTTTAACTCCAAGCTTGTCCACAACGAGCTTTTAGCAATATGTCAATCATACTTCTGTAATAATTTTGTTCTGTTCATCTTAAAGTTTATTGTATGACTAAATTAAAAAAAAAATAAATGAAATTGCACTCTCTGCAAATGTATGATGCAAATATTTATTATATTCTGCCTCAATTGGCATTGATTCTACAAGAATGGTGTATTTTAGTAATGAAGTCTTATGCATGGACACGTTGCAAATTATCATTGTAAACCTTAATAGCTGCAATAGTCTAAATCATTATTTTTGGTGATTGAGTCACCTGCCATTTCACTGTCCTTATGTTCTAATTTTAAAATGACCCTGTGAGCACCTACGTACCCATATACCTAGTCCATACATATTTATGGTACATTTATTGCATGATAAGGTATAAAGTACTGTGGTTACAAGTTGGGCTGCCAACCTCAAGGTCAGCAGTTCCGCAGTTGAAAGATGAGGCATTCTGCTCCCATAAAGATTTACAGCCTCGGAAACACTTTGCAGGGTCACAACAACAACAATTATCAAAATACCTATACTTTGCTTTAAAATCAAGGAATATTTACATTTATACTCTAAGTATAGATATGTGGTGTTCTTATCCTGTGGAAGTTAGAATTTGCTTGTATTGTGCAATGTCAGTTGAGGCACTATTGACAAGGATAAATCTGACAGAAGCAGAGAAGAGCTACTTGCCTGCACATTTATTTTCCTTGATAAACTTGGTAAAAGAGGATTCTTAAATGATTTTTTTTTTTTTTTTTGCCAAAATACAAAGAACAATTTAATTTTTTTTTTTTTGGAGGAGGGAGGATTATATGGGTACACTTCTGCTTTTAAAAAAAAGAGAGAGAAGAAGAAGAATGTTTCTCTCTGTCCCATTTTATTCTTAAGAAAATGCTATGGAATCAAGTGTATTTATTGAAAATCCTTGAATCTGGCTTTGGTAGTGCTGTTAACAATGGGCCTCCTAGATTGTGCAAGCAATTCCAGACTTTAATAATATATCTGTAATCTTATTGTTGTTGAGTACCATGAAGTCAGCTCCAACTCATAGTGACTGTGTATAGGGCTTCCAAGGAGTGGCTGGTGAATCTGAACCACCAACCTTGCGGTTCAAACCAACCTTGTAATCCAGTGCATTATCTACCGTGCCATACCAGGATACATAATTGCAGTAACCTATTTGGTCTAATTTTAGCTTCCCAGCTTGTCTCTAAAGTCTTATAAGATCCAGAGAGAAAACAACAACAACAACAGTTCCATTTAGCATACTTGTCAAGTAATGTGTTTCATTAATCTCTGTGGATGTTTTGCTTCACAAGACACAAAGAACTTGTATTCTATAAAACTTGTTTGAGTAGCAGTTAGTGTTTTGCCTGGAACAGCCTCCTTCACTCATCCTGTCTTTTTCTACTTTGGAATGAGGGGAAAGAAACACAGGTGAAGTTTTTACTAGAAAGAAGTAAACTAATAAATGATATCAAACATTTCAGTGGTTTTAGACTAGTGAGACCTGGTGTGGTGCTGTGGGTTAATGCACTGGACTGCAGTTGTTTGAACCAGAAGGTCAGTGGTTTAAGCTCACCAGTCATTTTTTGGAAACCCTATAGAGGGTCACTATGGGTCAGACCGACTTGATGGCACTTGACAACAGACTAGTGAGAAAGTAGACTGAATATGCAAATAAATCCCTTCTCTCTGTCCTTAATCAACTATTGCCTTCTTGTCAGGGTAAGCTTTATGACCTATGAAACTGTATGGCCAGATGTTTGCTTTAATCTTTTGCTCTTGACATCCTGAAATTCTTAATAATTTTCAAACAAGGGTTCATTTTTCATTTTTCACTGAGTCCTAGAAATTATGTAGCTGGTGGGGTTGTTGTTGTTAAGCATCGTCAAGTCAGTTCCAACTCATAGCATCTCTGTGTAGGGTTTCTGAGGAGCATCTGTTGGGTTTGAATTGCCAACCTTGTGGTTTGCAGTCCAGTGCTGATCCTACAGCACCATTTCAGGACTCCATTCTAGGTAATTATTTTGTATCATCAAGAACTGTTTCTCACTCAATAAATGTTTGCCGCATGAGTAAATGAATGACTTTTAAAACTTTAAATATAATCACTTGACCTGAAATTTAGTCTCATTTTTCTAGAAGGTAGAATGGGAGAACGGTACTAAATGTTTTCATCATATCACACACACAACTTTTAGTCAGAACTAACTCAAAGGCACTTAATAACTGTTTGCTTTTTATTCTTAAATAAACTGTGGACCCCATATTCTCAGAGGGATTTGAGCCATTCTTGTAAGTGTTAGATTCTTCCAGAATTTGTTATACCTTTATAATTGCTATGATAATATGTTGTTGTTAGGTCCCATTGAGTTGGTACTGACTCAGCAACCCTATGCAAAACAGAACAAAACATTGCCTGATACTGGGCCAACCTCACAATTATTGCTACACTTAAGCCCATTGATATTGCCACCATGCCAATCCATCTCATTGGGGGTCTCCCTCTTCTCTGACCTTCCACTTTACCAAACACGATATCTTTCTCCAGTGACTGGTCCCTCTTGAAAATATGTCCGAAGTATAAAAGACGAAGTCTGATCATCCTGGCTTCCAAGGAGCATTCTGGCTGTACTTCTTCCAACACAGATCTATTTTCTTTGACAGTCGATGGTACTTTCAGTATTCTCCTCCAACGCTATAACTCAAATGCATCAATTCTTCTAAGGTCTTAATACGAGGGGACTTTATACTCTTCATGGAAAAATAATGGAGTGTTTCCACAAAATTTTAGAAGCCCCCCAATGGCACTGTAGGATCAGCACTGGACCACAAGTCAGTTTGAACCACAGGATTGGTGGTTCAAGCTCACCAGCTGCTCCTCAGAAACCTTATACAGGGCTGCTACGAGTCAGAACTGACTCAAAGGCACTTAACAACAACAACAATAGCAGTATATAGTAAAGGAGTGCTGGTGGCACCATTCTTAAGCACTGAATTGCTAACCACAAGGTTGGCAATTTAAACCTACTAGCTATTCTGTGAAAAGAAAGATAAGACTTTCTGTTCTCATAAAGATCGACAGCCTCAGAAACCCTATATGGGGTTACTATGAGTCAGAATTAAATTGATGGTGGTGAGTTTATGTTTTATTTTTGTTATTTTTTGTTATTTATGAGGTGTCCTTATGGTGCAATGGTTAAGTAGTCAGTTGATAATTTAGTGACTAGTGTGCGAACTCACCAGCAACTCTGTGGGGAAAAAACACCTGGTGACCTGCTTCTGTGAAGACTTCACTTTCACAATGCACAGTCTTAATGTGCATCGTTGAGCTTCTCTTTTACACAAGTAAACAAAATTATCTTTAACTTTCCTTCCACAAAGTTAACATCACATAAAATCACACATAAAATCACAAAACTGCAATAGTAAGTATTTTTAAAATTATGCATGTGCCCAACTTTATGTATAATTGAAGAAAAAATGAATACTGTTAGTTTTCATTTTGCAAAGTAGCAAATGATAGAACTGAAAGAGGTCTGAAATTCTATCAGACTATGGTTATGTTACTACATAGAACCCCTAACTTAAAAATAGAAATTTAAAATGTATATTGACATATTAATATTTTCATTTTCTCTACAAGTTTTTTTTTTTTTTAATTGACTGGACACCAACATTATAGTCGCCTTGTTTTTGTTGTTGTTATTATGTGCCGTGGAGTCGGTTCCGACTAATATCCGAAGCTGTAAATCTTTACGGGAGCAGAAGGCCTCATCTTTCTCTCGTGAAACAGCTGGTAGTTTCGAACTGCTGACCTTAAGGTTCGCAGCCTGATTCGTAACCACTACACTACCAGAGCTCCTAACAGTCGCCTTAGTAGATGCAAAATCAAGGATGTACTGAGTAACTTGAAATAGCATTCTAAGTCTCTCTGTGATTGTAAATTATTATATTTTTTTATTATTCAACAGACTGTATACCATTCGCTACAGAGAAAAAGATAAGGAAAAAGAATGGGTTTTTCAACTCTGTCCATCCACTGAAACAATTGTGGGAAATCTAAAGCCTAATACAGTTTATGAATTTGGAGTGAAAGACAATGTAGATGGTGGAATTTGGAGTAAGATTTTCAATCACAAGACTATTGTTGGAAGTAAGTACTTGAAACCATTGTTTCAATAAAATTTCTATAAATGCTGTCAATTAGCTTATGAGCTGTGTAGTATGAGATAAGTAACTCACATGTTCTGGCATTTGAGAAAAATTCAAAGATCAACAAATTTATTGAGTAATCTTGTCATGTTCTCCCTGGTCTCTCCCTCTCTCAGAGATCTAAAGAATTAGTTCCACTGAGTCACCACTTTTCAGTCACACATGTACAATAAACCTTCACTCAGAAGTTCTTTATTTGCAAGCGAAAGTACACTTCAAGAGAAAAATGTGTCTGTCTCTGCAAGTGGAGAAGACACAGTGGGATTGGGGTGCATGGATTAAGTATAGTTTTGGTTTGTTTTTTTCCTGGTCCTAGATGCCCTCCGCCAGGGGCAGATCTGATGCCACCCCTCTCTGATTACATCTTAAGAAATGGGAGGGATATTTACTTGATTTTTAGTAAAGGGGTGCAGGTGTCTTGGAAATGGAATGTTAACTTTTTTCTTCTGTATTTGCCCTTGGTGCTATTTTATGGGCTGTCTGTTTGGTGGTTAGGCCTTTAAGGTTCCTTCACTAAGTTCTTGCTTTATGGCCCTTTATGGCCAGTTGTTTGTTTCTCAAAGCTGGTGTTAATTTTCTCTACCAGTGTCTCAGGTCCTGTTTTTCTCCTTGTCTCCAGACTGTCCCTCTCAATTTTACTATTTTTGTTGCACTAGAGATGTCTTCCGCTTTCTCTTGATGTCTGTCTAGTAGAGAGGACCCAGGGCAAAGGGGTAGATACGAAGTCAGGGGAGAGAGACTTAGGGCCCAGGGGTCCTCACCTATTACCGACACTCTTATTTCATAATCACCATAGTAAGTTTCATTTCTTTGATGCCAGTTTTGTAATTTTAATATTTTTCCATAGACCCCTGACTATTTCAGCATTTTAAAATTGATCCCTGACCTTGAACCAAAGAAACAAACATTTGTTCAAATGCTCTGAATGGAAAACTGAGCTAAGTAGCTATGAAAGTGGCATTTCAGAGCCCTGGGATTCCTTCTTGATGATCCTTTATTTTCATTTGAATCAGGTTTTGAAGGGATAGGGATGAAAATAATATGTTCAAGTTAGAGAAAGAATTGTAGCTGTCTTTATAATGATAACTTAGAATTCTTTCAGAACAAGAAGATTTAAAAGTGTCATATTCTTCCTGTTTTACCAGGTAAGAAAGTAAATGGAAAAATCCAAAGTACCTATGACCAAGTCCACCAAGTGGTATGTACCAGTTTATTTAAAGAATATATTTTATTTTGTTTGTTTTTTTAATGTGTGCACTGTAGTTTTATTTACTAAGGAAATAGTCCTATTGCAAGATAGTGCTGGATAAAATACTTAAAGTTTCAGGAATCTGTTTCTTAATCTCAAAAACGGCGGTGAAAGTATAAAGCCAAATCATCTCTGATTTGTTTGAAGTTCTAAAATTCTGGACTTTCATTTGGTTATTCTGGTGTTTCAATATTTTAGTTATTTTAAGGTTCTACTTAATATCTTCTGTCCTGTGTATTGTTCTTTAACATAATATGTTTAAAGAATGAGCTAGTGTTTCAAAAAATTAATTGGTGCTCCCTGGTGGTACTGTGGTCAAAGTGCTCAGCTTCTAATAAAAAATAAGGATAGCTGTTCAAAGCCACTCAAGTCTGTCTGTAGGAGAAAGTTGTGAAAGTCTGCTACCATCAAGATTGAGAACCCTGCTTGTATTATGGATTGAATTGTGTCCCCACCAAAAGTTTTGTTGAAGTCCTAACACCTGTACTTAGAAATATGTCCCAATTTGGAAATAGAGGTTTTCGTTTTATGTTAGTGAGGCCAAACCAGAATAGAGTAGGCCCTAAACCTAATCCTATCTAAGTGTTGTCCTACAGAAAGAACAGAATAGACACAGATATATATGGGGGAAATGCCACAGATGTAGCAAAATGCCAATGATTTCCAGCAATCATTAAAAACTAAAAAAGAGGCCCAAAGAAGTAAATCACATGGCTCAGACCCTGGTTTGTACTTTCAGCCTCCAGAACTGTGAGGAACTAAATGTCTTCTTTAAACTAACTGAAAGATTTATAGCCTCAGAATCCCCATGTGGCAGTTCTGTTATATTGTGTCTCTGTGAGTAGGAATGACTCACTGCAGTGGGCCGGGTTTGGGTTTTGAAGCATGAATTGTTAACATGCCCCAGTAGCATTGTTGTTGTGTGCTCCTGAGTTGTTCTTATTCGTAGCAGCCTTATAGTTTTAGTATTTCCTCTTCATTGCCTATTACTTTATACTAAAGAGTTGCCCTTTTCAAAATGATGAAGGAATTGGTTGGGTTATTTACTGTATTGTGGTTGTTAACATGCTGTTGAGTCAGTTCCACCTCAAAATGACCCTATATAGGATTTCTAAGACTGTAAATCTTTACGGGAGTAGAAAGTCTCATCTTTCTCCCGTAGAGTGGCTGATGAGTCTTGAACCACCGACCTTGTGGTTCAAATAGGTTGGCAAATGTTTGTGTATTTTATGCCAGGTAATTTCCCCTTAATCTGGACATTTTTTTTCTCTCATTTCAGGGACTTATTCCTTAAACTCTCTAGTACTTTTCAAAATCTGGTCTCTGGAAGCATCATAATAGTTACATACTAACTACTTACAAAGGAGCTCTGGTAGAGTGGTGGTTAGAATCAGGCTGCGAACCGCAAGGTCAGCAGTTCGAAACTACCAGCTATTCCGCAGGAGAAAGATAAGTCTTTCTGCTCCCGTAAAGATTTACAGCCTCGGAAACACTGTACAGGGTCGCTATGAGTCGGAACCGACTTCACGGCACATAACAACAACACCTGCTTACAAAGGAGCTCTGGTAGTGTAGTGGTTACGATTCCGGCTGCTAATCTCATGGCCTGTAGTTCGAAACTACCAGCTGTTCCGCAGGAGAAAGATGAGCTTTTGAAATGCTCTGGTAAAGAAACCCTGTACAGGGTCGCTAACAGCACATAACAACAACAAACCTACTTAGAGGAGTTCTGGTGTGGTGCTGCAGGATAATACTACTAGACCAAAAAAGTCAGTTTGAACCGGTTCTAACTGACCAACCAGTCCTCTGAAACCCTAGACAGAGTCGCTTTGAGTTAAAACGGACTCAATGGCACTTAGCAACAACAACATACTTAAAAGGCCTAATTTAGTAATGTAGGATAAGTGCTAGACTGCTAACCACAAGGTCAGCAATTGAAACCCACCAGCCTCTCTCAGAAACTCTTTTCAGGGTCACTATGAATTGGAACCCCCTTGACAGCATACAACAGCAGCAGCACCTGCTATAAATATAGGGGCAATGATAGAATTCTTGCCTAACATGGGAGAGAAGGTGGCCTGGATTTCTGGCCATTGCATCTCACAGACAGCCACTATCAGTGTGTCAGTGGAGGCTTGAGTGTTGCTATGATGAGGAACAACTTTTAGCAGTTTCCTAAAACAGATTAGGAAGAAAGGCCTAGTGATGTATTTCCAAAAAACTCAGCCAGTAATTTTTATGCGAGGAAAAGTAGAGGGTCAGCAAAAAAGAGGAAGACTCCCAACAAGATGGATTGGCACAGTGACAGCAACAATAGGCTCATGCTTAGCAACAATTGTGAAGATTGTATAGGACCAGGCAGTATTTCATTCTGTTGTGCATGCTTTTGTTGTTATTAAAGTGCAGATTTTAGACTAATTTATATTTCTAAGAGTTTCATACAATTTCTTTATAACATGGATATCAGACAAAAATATGCAATTTTATATTATGGTCAAATTGCATTCCAGAAAGCTAGTACCAATTTACAACTTTGCTATCAGTATATCAGATACCAGCATTACATATTGCTATCACCATATTTTAGTTAATATAGTAGCTTAAAATAATTAATTTTTATTTCTTTCATTATAGATAAAACAGCAGTTTTTCACTTGTCTTCAAGTCATTAGTTATTTTCCATTTAGTGACCTTTAGTTCCAGGTCTTTTTTTATTGGGTTTGCAATCCTGGAGATGATTGAAAAGCTTCAATGTCTATGCCTCATCTAAAAACCAACCAAATAAGTCAAAATTAACAAGATGGGCCCTAAGTAGTATTCATTAAAAAATAATAATTCATAATAGT
>NW_006408638.1:5764128-5778501 GCF_000296735.1 Chrysochloris asiatica | reverse complement strand
AGGGTCACTATGAGTTGGAACTGACTTGATGGGAATTAACAATAACAGCATATGGTATATAGTAAAACTACATTGATTTGTTACTCAATTTTATTTATGAAAATTGATTTATCTTACAAATAATTGATCTAGTACCATGAATTGAATTATGTCTCTCCCTGTGTTCCCCATGACTCTCTCTTTCTCAAGTACAGCCTTTATTGTGTAGGAAACCTAAATCTCTTGTAGCTCAGAGGAAGCAATAAAATAGAGTTGTACTTTCTTCCTCTTCTGGAACAGTCTTCATTCTTTGTTATGATTGGTTTCCTAGGAAGCATATCTTATCTCTTGCCCTCTGTCATGTTTTCATGTGACTTAGTGATGTCATTTTTTTTTTTTTTCATTCCTTCTTTCCAGCTATTATATCCCAATCACTCATTTTCCTTTTGGCAGAATATACCATTTGTGGGGAGTTACTCAGCAAGATTGAGAAGAATATTGATGCTTTAGTCCCAGGAAATTTCATTTCTTTTTCTCATCAGAAATAGTTAGGAGGGGTCAGGAAGCAACTTCCTGTATCTCTGAGCCAGAGCCAGACATTTTAGCACTTCATGCTGTGAGGTGGAGCACCCCAGCTGCAGACAGCTCTGCTGAACTGTGGTTTAAAGATCTTGGGTATTTCCAAAGGGAAAACCAAGTTCATTGAAAAAATATTTTAAGACACCTCTGAGAAACTCTCTTCATTGTCACCTTCTGGACAGCAGAAAACTATTGTATGAACTGGCATCTGAGCACTTTAGGTAGCTCTGGAACATGGAAAGTTGAAAAGAAATTGCTTGGGATTGCCTTTTCTATAGGTAATATTCTTTGTTGCTGAGACTTTATTGTGAGTTGAGTGAAGGTTTATAGAACAGATCATTAGTTTTACATCCAACAAATCCTAACTTTGTTTCATCTCAGTGATTGCAATCCCCTCCATGCAACAACAGTTATCCCACTCCTCCCTGTGCTTCCTAATTCCAATCTATCTTCCATTCTAACCCCTCTGAACATTGCTCCAAGGTAAATGTTGCCCTTTCAACCTTGAATGTTGACAATTCCATAGTAAGCATACCTCATTTGTATTGTTGTCCACCTATCTGCCATAGTTATCACCCTATTGTTGTTAGGTGCCATCGAGCTGGTACTGACTAATAGTGACCTTATGCACAGCAGAACGAAACACTGCCCAATCCTGGGCCAACCTCACTATTGTTGCCACACTTGAGTCCACTGATGCTGCCATTTGGCCATTCCATCTCATTGGGAGGGTCTTCCTCTTTTTTTCTGACCCTCCACCTTACCAAACATGAAATCCTTCTCCAGTGACTGGTCCCTTCTGACAATATGTCCAAAGTATGAGAGACCAAGTTTGGACATCCTGGCCTCTAAGGAGCACTCTGGCTGCACTTCTTCCAAAACGGATCTATTGGTTCTTTTGGCAGCCTATGACACTTTGAATATTCTTCTCCAACACCATAACTCAAAAGCATCAATTTTTCTACGGTCTTCTTTATTCACTGTCCAGCTTTTGCATGCATATGAGGTTATTGAAAATGCCATGGCTTGGGTCAGGTGCACCTTAGTCTTCAAGCTGATATCTCTGCTCTTCAACACTTTGAGAAGGTCTTGTGCAGCAGATTTGCTTAATGCAATACATCGTTTGATATCTTGACTGCTGTTTCCATGAACGTTGATAGTTGATCCAAGAAGAATGAAGTCCTTGGCAACTTCAATCTTTTCTCCGTTGATAAGAATGTTGTTTATTGGTCCAGTGGTGTGGATTTTTGCTTTCTTTACGGTGAGATGCAATCCATACCAAAGGCTGTGCTCTTTGATCTTCATCAGTAAATATTTTAAGTCCTCTTCACTTTCAACAAGCAAGGTTGTATCATCTGCATATCGCAGGTTGTTAATCACCCTATATGAGGTCTCTGTGAGTCAGAACCAACTCAGTAGCACTTAACAACAACAATAAATGACTAATGATCACAAACATTTCTTCATATATTTGTTAGTCACATCAATATCTGCACTGGTAAAGTGTCTATTCATGTCCTCTGCCCGTTTTTTAATTGGGTTATTTGTCTTTTTCTTGTAGAGATGTAGTTTTCTATAAATTTTAGATATTAGTCCCTTGTCTGATATGTCATTGCAAAACACTTTTTCTCAGTCTGTGGAGTCTGTTTTTACTCACATGGTGAAATCTTTTGATGCATCTAATTTTTATGAGGCCCCAGTCATCTACTTGTATTCTGCTATTTGTGTGTTTTTAGTTGTGTTTTAATAGTGAAGGTATGCCATGTATCGAGACCCTACGTTTGTACCTGGTTTTTGTTGTTGTTGTTGTTTTTTCCATTGATGATCTTTATTGTTCTGGTTTTACATTTATGTCTTTAATCCATGTTGAGTTTGTTTTAGTAGATGATTTGAGGTATGGATCTTGTTTCATTCTTCTGCAAATTGATTTCCAGTTTTGCCAGCACTATTTGTTAAACAGGTTATCACTTCCTCATTAATGTGTTCTGGACCATTTGTCAAAGATTAGATGACTGTATGTGGAAGGATTTACTTGTCAGTTCTCAGTTCTGTTCCATCGATCTATGTGACTTTCATTTCATCAGTACCAGGCTGTTTTGACCACTGTAGCTATATAGTAAATTTTGACATCAGGAAGTGAGAGACCTCCAACTTGGTTCTTCTTCTTCAACAGTGCTTTGCTTATCCAAGGTCTTTTTCCTTTCCATATAAAGCTATGGGTAAGTTTTTCTGTCTCTTTAAAGAATGATGTCCAGATGATTTTTGTAAGTTTAGCTCATACCCCATCACTTTGCTGACCCTAAATTTAGATTTCTTTAGAAATAACAGCAGCAACAGACACGTAGAGTAGGGACGTCATAGTATACCCTGGCACATACTAACTTCTTCCTTATTATTTTTGAAAATGAGCTTTAATAAAACTAGTGAGAACACAAGTTATTTTTTGCAGGTTTGTCTATCTGGCACTTTTGTGAATCAGAATATCCATTGCAGATTTAACTGTATTTTCAGGCCCTGAGATAAAGGATAGCTGTCCATTTGAAGAGTGGCTAAAGCTTGTCCAGAATCAAATTTCAATGGCTTAAGAGCCAAACCACATGAGAAGAACTGGGGAATGTTATAATCTGATTTTAATTCATTTTCAGAATGTTCTAATGAAAGTTACGAAACATACTGATTCAATCTAACATCTGGCTAAAAGTGTATCGTACGTCCTACTTGCGAAAGTTTTCAAATTTCTAGTCAGCTAGAGAGGAATCAGACACTTACCTCCAATAGTATTGTTGGCCTGGATTGAAAAATTTCCAGTTTGTATCTAAAGACTAGGATTTCTAAATGGAAGGGTGTCTGATATATTAATTATACACAGTCTTAAGAGGTAGGGATCATAAAAAAATTCTGCCTTTTCACATCACTAATCTAGTAACTGTTAACACTTTAATTGGAATCACTTCTTTCTTATTCTTCTCTGCCATGAAGATAGTTGGCTTTCTTAAAAGAGAGGTCAATCTCAGAAGAAATTCAAAATAAGTATCATACCTCAGTGAAATGCTGAATCTATGGAGATTTTGATTCATTAAATAAATTTATTTTTGAAAATAATCTAATAAATTCTGTCCAATCCAAAATGTGACTCTACTTAGTGAACTCATTAGATACCCAAGTTTTTAAAATACAGGTAATATGTACCATGAACTGCCAAAAGAACAAACAAATCTGTGTTGGAAGAAGTACAGTCAGAATGTTCCTTCGAAGCCAGGATGGCCAGACTTCATCTCTCAGACTTTAGACATCATATCAGAAGGGACCAGACCCTAGAGAAGGACATCTTGCTTGGTAAAGTGGAGGGTCCGTGAAAAAGAGGAAGACCCCCAATGAGATGGATTGGCACAGTGGCGGCAGCAATGAGCTCAAGCATAGCAACAATTGTGAGGAGGGTGCAGGACTGGGCAGTGTGTTTTGTTTTTTTTCTGTTGTGCATAAGGTAACTATGAGTTGGTACTTACTCAGTAGCACCTAACAACAACAAAAATGCATTAAAATAAGGTCCAATTAGCAGTCATTATTTTTGTTGTCATAAAAAATAGTGCTCTACATTCACAAAAAACAAGATAGTGCAAATGTCATAAGTGTAATATTTTTGCCCTTAATTACATAGATTCTAAGTGATATAATTCATATTAGATAAAAAGAATTATATTTTTGTTTAGGCATATTGCCTTTCTCTGATTTTACAGAGGTATAAGCAGGGTGATATTGAAAATATGTAACAACTGACACAACAAGCACTAACCAATCAGAAAAGACCCTGCTTCATGTAACTGACACAGTTACAAGATAAATGAATCACAGGGTATAATTGATCATATGTATAAGGTGAGGCTGCATTTAACATTTATATTTTTAAACAAAATATTATTTACCTTTAAATGAAAACCTAAAGTTCAAATTGTTTTTCAATCTAAATACTTCTTTTTAGAAGCTTGTTAAAAGAGTTTTTGATGTATATAATGTTTAGGTACAAAAATAAAACATGTTCAGTCCATTGTCAATGAGTTGATTCCAGCTCATGGTAACTTTGTATGATGCAGAGTAGAGCTGATTTTCATGCAGTTTTCTTCTGTAAACACTGGATTAATTTGAACTACCAACCTTTTAGTGAGCATCAGAGCCCAATCTCAACCTCTAGGAGATCATAGCATTAATATATGAATAAGATAATTTTTCAATGTTTCATTTTCCCCTTTGAAGTCTTAGAAGTAAAAACCTCTAAAAGTGAAAACTAATTTTATATCTGGAAATACTGTCTTTTAAGACCAATTCCATGGATTCCTGGTGTGGTGCTATTGAATTAGCAATGGATGCTAACCATAAGGTCAGAAGTTCAAATCCACCAGTTGCTCCTTGGAAACCCTATACAGGGTCACTATTGAGTTGGAATGGCTTGACAGCACTTAATAACAATAACAAGACCAGTCTCAGAGAAGAAATGTGTGAATGGCAGTGGATTTGGTTTGTTTGTTAGATTGGTATAGACTTTAAAATATTTCTTTAAAATATCAAATCAGTTTTCAGGATCTATTTTATATAGCTCAGTAAGATGGCAAAAGGCAATCAATCCCAAATCTTAACAGCTCATAAGTGGCCATCTAAGGTGCAACTGTTGGTATCTCCAGATGCAGAAGAAATATGAATGAAGAAAATTGAAGATGCTTTGTTCAATTAGTCCAATGGACTAATGGAATGCATTAACATCAATCTTCATAACTATAAAACCAGAAGAACTAGATGGTGCATGGCTACCATTACCAACTGTTCTGAAAGGGATCACATTAGAAGGTCCCAGAGAGAGTGGGAGACAAAGTGGAACAAAACTCAAAATTATAAAAAAGACTGGGCCTACTGGTCAAAAGAGACTGGAGGAACCTTGGTCTCTGGCCCTCAACCACCTTTCAGGTCTGGAATAGAACCTACATTGTAGGTTTGCATGGAAAGGATTATAATTGTTGAAATGAAACTGTGTGATTCGTTGGAGTTAAAACTGATTATCTGCTCTGCAAAGCTTCATTCAACTCACAATAAAAAAGTGTTTAAAAAGCAGTTGGAATCCTTTACACTAACAATCAGAACTCTGAAAAGGAAATCAGGAAAACAATATCATTTGCAATCACCACTCAAAAGATGAAGTCTAAAAACAAAAAAATAAACCAAATCCACTGCCATCACTGACATTGAGTTGATTCGGACTCATAACAACCCTGTCTAGGGTTTTCAAGACTATGAATCTTTATAGTAGTAGACAGTCTCATCTTGCTCCTGGAGAGAGTGACTGGTGGGTTTGAACCACTAGCCATGAAGTTGGTAGCCCGATGCCTATTCCACCGTACCTCAGAACTCCTTAAAAGATGAAGTACATATGATCAGGTCAAACCAGAAACACAAAAGACTTATTATCTAAGGAAAACTACAAGTCACAACTACAAGAAACTGAAAATGGCCTATAAATATAATGGCAAAAGATAAATCTCTAAAATTTATAGAAAATTTCAGCACCTCAAAAACACAATGATAATCCCATTTAAAATATGGTCAGATTCTTGTTTCATCAAAGAAAACATTAAGGCAGGCAAAATCAAGAAGAAATGTTCACAGTCATTAAGCACTGTTGTTGTTAAGTGCTGACAGGACAATTGACTTGATTCATAGCGACCCTGTATGGGCTTTCCAAGGTGGATTTTAACTGTAAAAACTGCAGTTAGCAATCCAGTGCTTATCCTACTGTGCTACACCAGGATCCTCTTACCACTGTTGTTGTTGTTAAATGCTGTACAATCAGTTCCAACACATAGCAACCCTATGTAGGGTTTCTGAGGAGCAGCTGGTGAATTTGAACTGCCGACCCTGCTGTTCAAACTGACCTTGCGGTCCAGTGCTTTATCCTGCAGTGTCACACCAGGATTCTCCTTTAACCACTAGAAAGATGAAAATCAAAATAATGATTTATTATCTCACCACAGCTTTAATAGCAAACTTCAAAAAGGGAAAAAACAATAAATGCTGATGAGTATGTAAAGATACTGGACCCTTACACATTGCTGGTAGGACTGTAAAATGGTGCACCATTATGGAAAAAGGTCTAGAACTTCCTTAAATAGTTGGAAACTGAAATATTATGTTGTTTCTGTGTTGTTAAGTGCTGTCAAGTAGGTTTCAACTCATAGCAATCTTGGAACTCTGGTAGCGTAGTGGTTACAAATCGGCCTGCAGGTCAGCAGTTTGAAACTATCAGCTGTTCCACAGGAGAAAGATGTGGCTTTCTGCTCGCATAAAGATTTGCAATCTCAGAAACCCTGAACAGGGTCACTATGAGTCAGAATCCACTCCACAGCACACAAAAACAACATAGGGTTTCTGAGGCTGTAAATCTTTGCAGGAATGGAAGTCTCCTCTCAGGTTTATATCTGTTAGACATGAATCTCAGACCTTGTGGTTGACAATCCAGTGCTTATCATACAGAGCCACTGCCTCCTTAGAAATACTCTATTACTCAGCTATCCCACTAGTAGTTTTATATCCTACAAAAAGAAAAGCCATGAAATGGAAAGATAAATGCACAGCTAAGTTCAAACATTCTCACATTCCTGGCTTCTAAGGAGCATTCTGGTTGTACTTCTTCCAACACAAATTGTTTCTTCTTCAGCAATACTTTCTTCTTCTTCAGTGCTTTCAATATCCTCCAACACCATAAACTCAATGTTTCAATTCTTCTAAGGTCTTCTTATTCATTGTCCAACTTTCACATGCTTATGAGGCTATTGAAAATACCGTGATTAGACACACCTTAGTCCTCAAAGTAATATCTTTGCTCTTGAATATTTTAAAGAGGTCTTGTGCAGCAGATTTGCCTAATACAATACGTCCTTTGATTTCTTGACTGCTGCTTCCATGAGTGTTGATTGTGGGTTCAAGCATAATGAAATCTGATAACTTCAATATTTTCTACATTTTTCATGATATTATTTGTTGGTCCAATGGTGAGGATACTTATTTTCTTTACATTGAGGTGCTGTGTTCTTTGAACTTCATCAGTAAGTATTCTAAGTCCCCTTCATTTCCAGCAAGCAACGTTGTGTAATCTGCATCAGAGGTTGTTAATGAGTCCTCTTCCATTCCTGATGCCACGCCGTTTTCATATAATCCAGTGTCTCTTATTATTTGCTCACCAAACAGATTAAATAAGTAAGGAGAAAGAATACAACCCCAGTACACACCTTTCCTGATTTTAAGCCATTCAGTATTTCCTTGTTCTTTCCTAACAACTACATTTTGTTCTATGCACAGGTTCCTCATGAGCACAATTAACTGTTTTTGAATAACCAAACTTCACAATGTTGTCCATAGCTTGTAATGAGCCACACAATCAAAAGCCTTCCTATAGTCAATAAAGCACACATACACATCTTTCTGGTATTCCCTGCTTTCAGTCAAGATCCATCTGACACTAGCAGTGATATCCCTAATTCCACATCCTCTTAAGACTCTGTCTCGCATTTGATGTACTACTGCAGCTGTTTTTAAATTATCTTTAGCAAAATTTTACTTGCATGTGATATTATTGATTTCTGGATTCCATTATGGTCACCTCTCTTTGGAACAGTCACAAAAAGTTTGTCTTCCATTTGTTTAGCAAGGTAGCTAGATGTCTTCCAAATGTCTAGGCATAGATGAGCGAACGCCTCCAGTACTTCATCAGTTTATTGAAAGATTTCAATTTATATTCTGTCAGTTCCTGGAGACTTCTTTTTTGCCAGTGCCTTCAGTGCAGCTTGAATTTCTTCCTTCAGTACCATCGATCTTGAACATATGCTGCTTCTTGAAATGATTTAATATTGACTGTTTCTTTTTGGTACTGTGACTTTGTGAATTTCTTCTATCTTCTTTGCATGCTATCTTCATCATATAATACTTTGCCTGTAGATTTCTTAGATATTTCAAGTTAAGGCTCAATTTTTTTTTTCCAGGTTTTTTTTCAGCTTGAGAAATGCTAAGAGTGTTTTTCCCTTTTGGTTTTCCAAGTCCAGGTCTTTGCAGATTTCATTATAATATTTGGCTTTGTCTTCTAGAGCTAATCTTTGAAATACTCTTTTACCTCCTCATTTCAACCATTTGCTTTAGCATCTCTATGCTGGAGAGCAAGTTTTAGAGTCTCTTCTCACATCCATTTTGGCTTTTCTTTCTTTCCTATATTTTTCATGAGCTTTTGCTTTCTAAGTCTGTGATGTTCTTTATATCATCTCGTAGCTCTTCTGGCTTTTGGTCATTAGTGTCTAATGCATCAAATCTCATCTAAAGATCTCTGAATCCGGGAGAGATATGGTCAAGGTCATATTTTGGCTCTTGTGAACTGTTTTAATTTTCTTCAGCTTCAGCCTGAACTTGCATATGAGTAATTAATGGTCAGTTCCACAGTCTGCCCTGGTCTTGTTTTGACTGATAATATGGATTTTTTCCCACCATCTCTTCCCACATATAATAGTCAATTTGATCCTGTGTATTCCATCTGGTGAGTTCCATGTGTATAGTCTTTTATGTTGTTTAAAAAATGTATTTTCAGTGAATAAGTCATTGGTCTTACAAAATTGTTTCATGCTATAGCCAGCGTCATTTCTATCACCAAGGCCATATTTTCCAACTACTGATCCTTCCTCTTCATTTCCAATCGTCACATTCCAATCACCAGTAAATATCAGTACATCTTGATTATATGCTTGATCAGTTTCAGACTGAAGAAGTTGGTAGAATTCTTTTCTTTTTTTCATCACTGGCTTTAGCGGTTGGTTCATAAATTTGAATAATAGTGGTATTAACTGATATTCCTTGTAGGCATATTATCCTATCACTGACAGCATTGCACTTCCAGATTGATTTTGAAATGTTCTTTTTGATGATGGATGTGACACTATTCCTCTTGAATTTGACATTCCTGGCATAGTAAACTATATTATTGTCTGATTCAAAATAACCACTACCAGTACATTTCAGCTCACTAATACCTGGGATATTGATCTTTGTGCATTCCATTTCATTTTTTACAACTTCCAATTTTCCTAGAGTCACACTTCACAATTCCATATTCTGATTATTAATTGATATTTGAATCCCTTTCTCCTCACTATGAATTTGCCTGCCCCATCAGCAAAGGAACAGGTCAGAAGCTTATTCCATTCATGTGGCAGCTCTGCTTTGAGGAGGCAGCTCTTCCCCAATCACATTTTGAGTGTCTTCAGTCTGAGGGGCTCATCTTCCAGCATTAATTATATCTGACAGGGTTCTGCTGCTATACATAAGGTTTTCAGTGGCTAAACATTCAGGGGTAGTCTGCCTCTTCTTTTCCAAGTCTGTCTTATTATAGAAGTTCTGTTGAAACTGTCCACCATGGATGATCTTGATAGAATTTAAAATACTGGTGGCATAATTTACAGCAGCACACAAGTCACTGCAAGACAGACTGAAGATGGACATGTTGTATTAACATTGGTGAAGGGAAAGGCAATATACAATTAGGAAGAGGTTAGCACAGAATCATCAGGCAAAGGAAGTCATTGGGAGGAGCACAGGACGTAAAAGCAAGAAAGATAGTTATTACTACATTCATAATCCTGTAATAACTGCCTTTTAATCGGTTCTGATTCATGGTGACCCTGTATAGCGTTTCCGAGGCTTTTAAGTCTTTGCTGCATTAAAAAGCCTCATCTTTCTCCCAGAGAGTGACTGGTGGGCTTCAACTGTGGACTTTGTGGTTCATAGTCCAGTGTTTATCGTATGGAGTCACCCCACTCCTGTAATGACAGTAACAACAATAATCTGAGATTACGTGTGGATCCATAGGAAGATATGCTAACTGAACAGGTTGTTGTTGTTATGTGCCGTGGAGTCAGTTCCGACCCATAGCGACCCTGTACAGGGTTTCCGAGGCTGTAAATCTTTACGGGAGCAGAAAACCTCATGTTTCTCCTGCAGAACAGCTGGTAGTTTCTAACTGCTGACCTTGCGATTCACAGCCTGATTCGTAACCACTACGCTACCAGAGCAGGTATGGGAAGGCAAATGGAACTACAGCCAAGAATATATATAGGTTTGACAGTATATTTCTGTATATGTTTTTATATCTGCTGCAAATATTTTCATTAATATAGTAGATCCTACATGGCATCTACTATATTAATGAATATATCCTACTAGGGGCTCTGGTAGCATAGTGGTTATGAATCGGTCTGCTAACCTCAGGGTCAGCAGTTCAAAACTACTAGCTGTTCCACAGGAGAAAGATAGGCTCTCTGCTCCCGTAAAGATTTATAGCCTCAGAAACCCTGTACAAGGTCACTGTGAGTCAGAACCAACTCCATGGCACATAACAACAACAACAACAACACATGGGACAAAGTTCTGTAAACTTCGTTGCCATAACCAAATATCTTAAGGAAATGAGTTGCTAAGGCTCAGGACCATAGTCTCGGGAGATACCAAGGTCAGCAGGCCTAACATAGTCCGCAAAGACAGTGTATTACTTCTGTTTTGGTGATTAGTGACTTGGATCTTAAAAGCTTTCAAGCAGCCATCTGAGATGAAACTTTTGGTCTCTACCCATCCAAAGCAAAGAAGTATAAAATAAATCAAAGATTCATTTTAAACAATTAGTTCAGTAAACGAATGGACCTCTGAACTTCAGCCTCCATTATCCTGGGCTCAGCAGAATTAGCTGGGGCCCAGCCACCACTACCTAGTTCTCTGAAAGTTATTACAATAGGAAGTCCTGGATAGAGTTGGAGAAAATGTGGGACAAAACTCAAATGGAAAAGAAAGGTCCAGGCTTACAGTTTTGATAGACACTGTTGGAACCCCCAACACTATGGCTATTTGACAGCTTTCTATGCCTGGAACTGAACTCACCATCTCCTGTGGTTAAACTTTCATCCAAATGATAGGTGAATGATTACACAAGGGAGGTATGTACTCTTTAGAACCATCAGCCATATGAGATCAAAAGGACAGCAATATAAACTAAGGAACATATGAACATCAGTCTTCTAGACTCAGAGATCAGAAAAACAAAACAGTGTCCAGCTAACACTGCTAACTGATCTGAAAGGGATCACAATAGAGGGTCCCGGATAATGTGGGAGAAAATTTGGAACAAAGCTCAAAATACAAAAAAAAAAAAAAAAAAAAAAAAAAAAAAAAAAAGAAAAAAAAAAAGATGGGACTTATTGGTCAGAAAAAGACTGGAGGAACCTGGAACTCCGGCTCTTGACTACCCTTTAAGTATGAAAAGAACTCGCCCTCATGGCCCCAATTTTCAGCCAACTAGTAGATAGGTGCTCTGGTAGCGTAGTGGTTACGAATCGGGCTGCGAACCTTAAGGTCAGCGGTTCGAAACTACCAGCCGCTCCGCGGGAGAAAGATGAGGCTTTCTACTCCCGTAAAGATTGACACCCTTGGAAACCCTGTACTGGGTCGCTATGGGTCGGAACCGACTCGATGGCACTTAACAACAACAGTAGATAGGTATATAGCGGGGACAACAACACTAGTAAGGTATACTCATTGTGGACTGGCCAAGCATTCAAAATCAAAAGGGGAACACATACCTAAGGAGAAAGTTGAGAAGGGTTGGGAAGGTGGGTGGAATGGAAATAGGAACCACAGGGAGGAAGTGGGATAACTGTTGCTGCAGGGAGGAGACTGCAATCACTAAGATGAAACAAAGGGTATGGTTTATTGAACGTAAAACTGATAATCTTGTCTGTAAACATTCTCTCAATTTACAATAATTTTTTTTTAATGGAGGGAGGTGAGTAGTATTTGCCTAAGGATAAAACTCCAAAGACTGGAAGGTTCAGGAATGAAGGTCAAATGGAAATAGGAAATATAGGGAGGAAGTAGAAACAGAACACTTCATTGTGGGGATTGTAATCAATGTCATAAAACAAAATATGTAGCAATTGTTATGAATTGTTAAATAAAAAACCAATATGCTCTGTAATCTGTACCCAAATCACATTAAAAAGTTTTAAAAAAAATAAGTCTAGACTTTTCTTGTTGTTAAGTGCCGTCAGTTGGTTCCAACTCATAGCAATTCTGTATAGTTTTTCCAAGGAGCGGCTGGTGAGCTTGAACTCGTTCAAACCAACCTTGCAGTCCTGGGCATTAACCCACAGCACTACACCAGGACTCCAAAGACTTTCCTATCCATGATTAAAAAGTAAGCTAAATTTGTCTTTAAGGGCAGTATCTTTTATCAATTTAGTTTCCTATCTCTTTTGAGGATTCCTGGGGTGGCGTTGTAGGATCAGCACTAGACTGTAAACCACAAGGCTGGCAATTTAAACCTACCTGCTCCTTGGAAACCCTATACAGAACCGACTCAGCAGCACTTAATGACAATAACAACAATCTGTGTTGAGTCACATCTACTGTAAACCCAGCTACAGCATCCCCAGAGGAAAAGTCAATTCTCTTAATCATTCAACCTTCTCAGAGTGCAGCTCAACCCACAGTATTCTTCAGTAAAATTCATTTCACTGTTGAGAATGTGTATGAATTGTTTAGAATATTTAAGGCAGAACAAACACAAATTCAGCAATGTCTACATGGACACTTCAGTAGCTGTTGATGACATTCTTCAAATTGTACAACCATTCTCACCTTCCAGTTCTGAATTGTTTCCCAACCAGCTTTTGAGGGAGCTGCTGTTGTCTTGAATCCCATATAGCTAGATCTTGAAAGAGTGCAATGCTGTAGGCAGATAGTCTTTACTAGTTCAGTTAAATGGTTTAGTTTTTTTTTGTTGTTGTTGTTGTTGTTGTTTAATGATTTACATTTAAAGAGACTCCAAGGGATATTTTTTACATAATATTTAAAGATTCTCTAAGAGCTGTAGTTTTAAGAGAAACCTGGGTTCCTAATGGGTAAGCTATGTCAATCTCCCATGCTCCCAAAATAAAATAATGTATTTCTTCTAGATAGTCCAGGTGTGGTTCTGGTGGAGAAGCACTGGACTGCTATTCACAAGGTTGGCAGTTCAGTATCCACCGCCACTCCTCAGAAACTCTACACAGGGTCTATATGAGTTGGAACCAGCTGGATAGCAATCAACAACAACTCATAGACAACAGGGCAATATGCCTAGTTTCTGGCACATAAATGGGTTGCTGTCTAGTCAATTCTGACTCACAGCAAATCCACGTGAGTCATAGTAGAACTGTGTCTCATGAGTTTTCAGTGACTGATTTTTCATAATGTGATCACTAAACTTTTCTTCTGAGGTACACCTAAATTGACTTGAAACTCCCACCTTTTGTTTGGCAATTGGGTGTATTTAACCATTTGTACAACCCAAGGACTCTTTCTGGAATATATTAGACATTTATAAATAGATTTGCTGAAAAAAGGAGGGATGAGAAGTATATAAGAAAATGGTATTAGAAGTTTTCAGCAGGAATGGTGGATAGCACGCTATAGAGAAGAGAGTCAGCAAGAAAACCAGTGCTACCATGAAGGTGCCCATGGTCCAGTGGTGAGGATTTTTGTTTTTATTTACATTGAGATGTAATCTCTACAAAGAGGTGTGCTCTATGATCTTCATCAGCAAATGTTTTACCTCCTCTTCACTTTCAGCAAGCATATTGCAGATTGTTAATGAGTCTTCCTTCAATCCTGATGACATATTTTTCTTCATAGAACCCAGATTCTCAGATTATTTGCTCAGCGTACAGGTTGAATAAGTACGGTGAAAGAATACAACCTCATCACACA
>NW_006408638.1:5759387-5761668 GCF_000296735.1 Chrysochloris asiatica | reverse complement strand
ACTTCATTCTTCTTGGATCAACTATCAACACTCACAGAAGCAGCAGTCAAGAAATCAAATGACATATTGCATTAGGCAAATCTGCTGCACAAGACCTTTTAAAAGTATTGAAGAGCAAAGATATCAGCTTGAGGACTCAGGTGCACCTGACCCAAGCCATGGTATTTTCAATAACCTTATATGCATGTGAAAGTTGGACAGTGGATAAGGAAGACTGTAGAAGAATTGATGCTTTTGAGTTGCAGTATTGGAAGAGAATATTGAAAGTGCCATGGGCTGCCAAAAGAACCAATAGATCCGTTTTGGAAGAAGTGCAACCAGAGTGCTCCTTGGAGGCCAGGATGGCCAAACTTCGTCCCTCATTCTTCAGACATATTGTCAGGAGGGACCAGTCATTGGAGAAGGATATCATGTTTGGTAAGGTGGAGGTTCAGAGAAAAAGAGGGAGGTCCCCAAAGAAATGGATTGGCCAAGTGGCAGAATCGATGGACTCAAGTGTGGCAACAATAGTGAGATTGGCCCAGGATCGGGCAGTGTTTCATTCTGCTGTGCATAAGGTCGCTATGGCACCTAACAACAAAAACAACAACAGATTCAAATATTTAACCTTTATATTTATCTATGGAAAGCAAAGTCAAAAATTCAAACCACAAATGTTTAACAAATCCTCTGCTTTTGACAAAGAGGTTGTTTCAAATTGTAGTAATAAACTTATACATAAAGGATTATTTGTATCTCAGATTTCTTCCTTGGGAAAAAATTATTGAGTGAGTGGATTCTCATACAACTGCTTTAAAAAAAAAAAATAACCTAATAATATTAAAGATACTCTTATTGTTTGTAGTTTTTAAAAGTAAGAACCATAGTACCAAAAATAAATAGCCAACGTTAACCTTGGTATTGTGGTCCTTCTTCACTATGGGATTATCTTTTATGAAAATGGCAGCATGTTAGCAAATCTCTTTCGTTCACAAATTTCTGAGAAGTATCTTATATTCAGCACTTACTCACTTATTAATGTATCTCATGTTTAGAGTGTCTGTTATTATGTATAACCAATCAAAAAATTCCAATCATCTTTTGTTCCTTGAACTCAACTCTAATATTCCTGTGAATACTTCCTGCCCTTCTCATAACCTGAGTCCTGTTGCTCTATTGATTATCTTATCTGTGGTCTTACCATAAAGTATGTTAGTGAGTCTAATTCAGTGTTAATACTAAACCTACCCTAGGTCTAGCCACACAATGGCACTCAAAACTTCCCATGCTACCACTAAGGCAGGTAGGGGAAGAGCAGTAAGCACAGAGCCTTGGGACCCGCCTTTCTGATTCTGATGTCCTTTTTGCATAAATATATGCAGTATGTTTATAGACTTTGGAGTAAGAACCATCTGAATCCCAGTTTTACTTTCTTAGCCAAGTAAGTGTTTGGTGAGTGTTAAGAGCTCAGGGCGGTTTTAGTGTCTGTAGTAGAAGCAACAATAATTGGATACAATCACTCAGTTGACCGTGACTGTTAAGAAATAATATGTAAGTATTACTCTGGTAATGTAGTGGTTACGAAATGGGCTGCTAATCTCATGGTCAGCCGTTCGAAACTACCAGCTGTTCTGTGGGAGAAAAATGAGGCTGGGTCAAATAAAATGAAAATAAACTAATATCTAACACTGAGGATTTTGTTTCTTTCCATCATAATTTCTAAGTAACCTGACCATTTCTCCCAAAGGATCAGTGAGAGTTTGCTGTACTAATAAGAGTTTTGTAGAAATTTCTTCTGTCAAATATGTGGTCATTTATGGGAAAACCAAGCAAGGAAAAAAAAAAAGAATAGTTGAATGTACTAAAAATGTATCCAGCAACTATTAAAACATTGTCATGGGAGGCTTCATTGAAGACAAGAAAATGATAGTTCTGTTATTTGATTTGTTGTATAACAAAAACAAAATCCAAGTTATCAACACTGACTCAAAAGCTGACTTCTCCCTTTCCTTTTCAGCCAGGATATGTCCCACAAAAGTCAATTCCAATAACAATCATCAAGCAAGGTAATTTGTATGTGTGTACTCTGGATATGTGTTTGGAATCTTTTAAACTATACTTATACTTTTTTACTGGAGTCCTGGTGTGGTGCTATAAAATAAGCTCCAATTTAAATACAGGGTTGGTATTACAAACCCTACAGCTGACCCTCAGAAGCTCTATACAGGGTTGCTATGCATTGGAACTGACTCAATAGCACTTCAGAACAATAATAAAAATTATAACACATATTTCCTCAAAT
>NW_006408638.1:5684417-5758343 GCF_000296735.1 Chrysochloris asiatica | reverse complement strand
CATATATGTTGTGGTTAAGTGTCGTCAAGTCAGTTTAGACTCATAGCAACCCTGTATTGGGTTTCCAAAGAGTGACTAGTGAGCTTGAACCATCAACCTTGTGGTTCAAACCAACCTTGCAGTCCAGTGCATTAAATGACAGTGTCATACATTAAAGTCTGAAGCAAACAGTATATTCAAGTAAGAATTAATTCTGGTTTTTGTGCCAATCTGCCCAGTCTTGGGAAAGTCACACTGACTGGCCAACTAGGAACCAATCACCTATATCAAGTATTAAATTCTAATAAGCTCATTAAATATGATTGTGGTAGTTATGTGCCACTGAGTCGGTTCTAACTCATAGAGACCTGGTATAGGGTTCCTGAGGCTGTAAATCTTAATAGGAGCAGACACCCTCTTCTTTGTCCTGTGGAGTGGTTGGTAGATTTGAACTGCTGACCTTTTGATGAGCAGTCCAGCTTGGAACCCACTACATTACCAGGGCTCCTTTCATTAAACATATGTGGTTTCATTCAATATGAAATTAGCATACATGAAGAAAATCATTAAAAGGACATTTGGATTAATGTTAAGGAAGACTATGATTTTAGTGGTCGCTTTAGGAAAAGCCATCCAGACTGCATGAATTATAATGTCTTATTTCATTTCAGTCCTGTTGTGGCACTGTAGGATAAGCACCGGACTGCAAGGTTGGTTTGAACTGCAAGGACAACAGTTCTGTTCCACCAGCCGCTCCTAGGAAACCCTATACAGTGTTGCTATGAGTTAGAATGACTCAGTGACATTAACAACATTTCATTTCAGTATGTAATTTTGGGAGGCTTCCAATTGTTGTTGTTTTTAATCATTAAAACAACTCCATTATTTATTTCCAAAAAACAAAATCTTGGTGGAAGAGATTAGGTACTTAAAAGAATTCATTTTATGAAAGTAAAATGTCCCAAGCATACTGTCAAACAGGTGTGTTGATATTCTTTGATTTGAAACTATTCATTTTCCTTTTTTTCTTTTTAAACCTCTGAGTCATTGCTTCATGTTGTGCTAGTTCTTACTGACTTGGGGATAGGGTAGACTGCAGTAGGTACAGATAGGAAGCAATTTAAAATAGAATGGGCCACGTTTATTTTAGAACAGCCTTTCATTACTTAAAACATAAGGAGCTCTGGTAGTACAATAGTTACGAATTGGGCTATGAACCTCAAGGTCAGCAGTTCGAAACCACCAGCCATTCTGCAGGAGAAAGATGAGGCTTTCTACTCCTGTAAAGATTTACAACCTTGAAAACCCTATGCAGGGTCACTGTGAGTCACAACCAACTTCATGGCACATAGTCACCACCCCTGCCACTTAAAACATAGGTGTTATGGTAAGATGTGCCTTTTAATCCTTCATTGGCTGTGTAGCCAGCCCTGTAAACTGCTTTCTATTCATCAATAAAGGTAGATCAAAATTAATGATAAAGTTAGATCAGGGAAAACAATTTCTTACTATTAGCTTCTTACTGCTTTCTATTTTTTCCCCATCATATTTTTGTCTTTATGTATTTCAACAGTGATTCAGAATGTTACTCACAGGGCTTCAATGAAATCCCCTGATAGGACACCCTTGGGAGGAACAATAGTAGGTGAGTCAATCTTGTAAGGGTGGCGCTGGACTGGTCAGTGCTTAGGGTTGTGCATAGGGTCTCTATGACTCAGAACTGATTCAGTAGTATCTAACAGCAGTGACAAATCTTGAAATCTGTGCCTATGTCTAGCAAGTCTGGTGATCCTTTGGTATTATGGCCTTTACGCAGTTTTGCATTGTGAGCAGTCTGTTAATTCAGTTTGGGTTCATTTCTTTCAGTATTTAGCATACAGTTATCCCACTCTGGGAACCAAGAGGTTGCTCTATCAGCCAGGCTGTGTTCAATCACGGTGTATTCAAGGCACAGCTTTAGCCCATGCACAATAGGAATGATGGAGCCCTTGTTATGTGCCCTCCAGGATTGTTTTTTAAAACAATACTGAATTTTTTAAAGAAACATACTGAATTTCTCTTTAAAAATTATTGTTAGTAGTAATGGTGTTCACTACACAGCTTAAGCAGCCATTCTACAAGTTTGGAGTCGAAGCCAGAGGATTTGTTCTCAGAATATGAAAAAAGAGTCTGTGTCATATTTTTTCAACGTTTTAAAGTTTTGGTTAAAGTTAAGTAAAATAAGTACAAAGCTTCATAGATTCTAGTCTTTGAAAACGCTGAGCTTTATTTAATGAAATGATGCATTTTCTTCCCTTATTGATCTCACTTGTTTTCTTGCAGTCCAACTTATTGTTCCAGGTCTTAATGACACAGCCATAAAACTGCCCACATCCATAATGTTTGAGATCACGGATGCAATCAAAACACAGTTGGGTAAGCAGTCAAGTTCTATATTTGGACTTTGTAATGATAGAATGGAGTCTCTTGATGTTCTGTTGCCAACCAAACAGCTGGGCATTCAAGTCCACCAAAAGGCACCTCACAGGAAACACCTGGAGATTTACTTCCAAAAACTTAGCCTAAGGAGCACAGTTGCACTCTGCCACACACAGAATAGACTTTAACTGCAACTGGTTTTAGTGACTGAATACAAACACTGACTCATAATTTAAGATATCCAAAAAATCTTGCAAGAGCTGGTTGGGGGTCTCAATGTAAAAGTAAAGAAGGATAAGGAGGTTGGATATGTTAACAGAAATCTCATCTCAAAGCTAAATAAAGTTACATTTTGTGTTTTCAATTTATATTTATAAAAGAAGAGTGAACATTTGTCAAATCATCTAAAATATATACATTTATATATGTATCATTTTAAAAGAGTTATTATGGTAATATACTTTTTATACTATAATACTAAGGGCCCCATACATATTTCATGATGTAAAGGTCAGATTTATTACAGTTATTATTAACGTGAGATTAACACTGTTGCTTATGTTTAGAAAGAACTGGATATAATTTCAGTGCTAAATCAAAATAAAGCATACAATTAAAAATAAAACAGTAAAAACCACTTAATAGAGTCCCAGGGTATAATTGTGGTGGTCACTATTTGGAGTTAGCTAGGAGCTCTGGTAGCGTAGTGGTTATGAATAGGGCTGCAAATCTTAAGGCCAGCAGTTCGAAACTGCCAGCCACTCTGTGGGAGAAAGACAAGGTGGTCTGCTCCCGTGAAGATTTACAGCCTCAGAAACCCTGTACTGGGTCACTGTGGGTCGGAACCAACTCGACGGCACTTAACAACAACAACTGCATTTGATTATCATTTTGGCTATGCATTGTCTCTATAGGACCAGGAAGATGGTACACATAAAACTCTATACCATGCAAATGCTGTGCTCCAAATTCAGTGCCTTCAGTAAACCTGTTTTTGGAATTCAAATTCAGGATTGTTGCACTTAGCTGTTCTTTACCCAGAACTTGTATAATTTACCCTGTGCCTGGGAAAGTGTTGGGAAGAACTAAAAGGAAGCCGATCAACACCTTACTGATTTGGTTTCTAATATGTCCACCAAAACTATGAAACTCAGGGTTTGTAAAGGAGACTGAAAATCAGTGTTTTCTCCCAGTCCATTGTTATCCATTTTGAACTGAAAGATACTCCATTCCTTAGTCTCTCAGTCTGAATGGTATTTCTTTTTTTTTTTTTTTTTCCAGAAAATTTCACATACTGCCTTAATTCCAGTTCAGATTTTTTAAATTTATTGATCTAAGTGAATATGAGAGGACTGCAAAACATTCATGGAAAAATGGAATTAAAATATAATGTAACTTTCCCATGTACTTTCTGAAGTCCCCTCATGTAGTTGTTTATTTATTTGATTTTTTGTGCTTTTTATTCTCTTAAAGAATGAGTATGATGTGCATGAAGAAAAAAATATTATAAGTAGTAAATATCCTCCTTATATTTCTGGAGAAATTGACACATGGCTAATTTCTTATCCATTAAAGAGGTGGTAGCCAGTATTCAAGGAAAATCCTATCTGCCAAGTGTGCCATCTTAACAGAATACATTTTTTTAAATATTACATTTTAAACTTACTGGTTAAAAAAAAAAAAAAGTGGGTATAAGGAGTTTATTATACTTCCAAAGGAGAATAAACTTTTTTGAAGTTAATTAGGTCTCACTAAAATTCATTAATGTTATAAGTTTTGAGAGGATAAATTCTAAAAATATTATCTCAGTTCCAGCAGGGTTCATCACAGACATCAAGACATATAACAGCTTTTGTTCTAAGAACACTGGTGTGAATAATGAGAGAAATAAACAAGAAAGCTAGCATTACACATACATCTCCAAGGGACATACGAAGGGTTTGCCAAAGAAAGTTATAAAGGAGAAGGGAAAAAAGATATATTGTACAGTAGAATTACAGAGGTAAAGAAATTCCTTGATTTTAGGTCGCGTTCTCATGACTCAGCAGCCATTCATCGAAAACCCTATACAGAGTGGCTTTGAGTCCGAATGACTCAATGGCACTTAACAACAATTGCCAAGACTGTAACCATACAATCTTAGTTGGTGGATGCTCTTTGCTTAATATTGGGAGACACAAAGACTCCTCCACTTAAATATCTTCCCCATCTACCAGTTTCTGTGAAGCCTGAAATGTCGTTATTTGGAAATAGAGTACTGTGTCTTTAAAGGAGTTAGACCCCCTTCCTTAAGAGCATTCTAATTCATACCAACACTTTAGAACAGATTAGAATTACACCATGAGGTTTCCAAGGCTGAAACCTTTATGAAAGCAGACTGCTACATCTTTTTCTTGCAGAACAACTGGTGGGTTAAAAACCTCAAACCTTTCCACATAACCAAACACTTAACAATTTAACCAAGCACTTAAACCACTATACTACCAGGGCTCCTATAAGGCATTGTTGTTAAGTTCTGTCAAGTTGGTTCCAACTCACAGCTACCCTATATGGGGTTTCCAAGGAACTGCTCGTGGATTTGAAGCACCAACCTTAAAGTCCAGTGCTTATCTGACAGTGCCACACCAGGACTTTGTAAGCTATGGAATTGATGATGTATGAAAAATACAAATATCCTTTAGGAAAGTAGTGGCCATGTTTCCTCATTAGCAGCTTAATTTTAGGCCAAGATGGCTCCCAGCTAAAGGCATGCTTTGAATATAAGGAATTTAAAAAGCAAAGCAAGGCAGAGCATTGCCTGTGAAAGTCTTGATTTGGAAGTTAAAAAAAGAGGCTAGAGTCAGCTAGAGTCAGCCAAGGAAACACTGAAAATGGAGGTTATTAAATGGGTAGTGGAGGACTGGCAAAAGTGCCCTGAAGAAGGAGAGGACTTTAAAAAGAAAGAGATCATTAAAGAAAAACTTAATAATTTCTAAATAAAAATTTTTTTTAAAAGATACCCTATGTTATAATTAAGGCGCTCTGGTAGCATAGTGGTTACGAATCGGGCTGCTAACCTTAAGTTTGGCAGTTCGAAACTACCAGCTGTTCTGCAGGAGAAAGATGAGGCTTTCTGCTCCTGTAAAGATCTACAGCCTCAGAAACCCTGTGCAGGGTCACTATGAGTCAGTACCGACACCACGGTACTTCTTAACAACTACAATGGCATAATTAAGGAGCTCTGGTAGCATAGTTGTTGACTCAGGCTTCTAACCTCAAAGCCAGCTGTTCAAAACTACCAGTCGTTTGGCAAAAGACAGACGAGGCTTTCTGCTCCCGTAAAGATTTACTGGTTAGGAACACTAGACAGGATAGCTGTGAGTCAGAATTGACTCCATGGCATACCACCACCACCTTGACATGGTTGGTGGTGGTTGTGTGTCATAGTTGTTGTTATGTGCCGTGGAGTCGGTTCCGACTCATACCGACCCTACACAGGGTTTCCAAGGCTGTAAATCTTTACCGGCAAAGACCGCCTCATCGTTCTCCTGAGGAACCGCTAGTAGTTCGAACTGCTGACCTTGTGGCTCGCAGCCCGATTCGTAACCACTACGCTACCAGAGCTCCTTGTGTGCCATAGAGTCAGTTCCAATTCCTAGTGGCTCTGCATAGGATTTCTGAAGCTGTAAATCTTCACAGGAGCAGAAAGCCTCATCTTTCTTCGGCAGAGCGATGGTAGATTCTAACTGCTGACTTTGCGGTTAGCAACCCAACTCATATATGTTATGGGTATATGCTAACAATTAGCAGACCATAACACATGAAAAAATGTGAATTCTGAATATTTCTTCCTGTGCTAACAACAGTCAGAATGATTCTAAACAAAAGCTATAAAAACAGGAAAAAAAATATTGTTGGTTTCTGATAAAATTGATACGTTTAAAAATAAAGTATACAGGATTTTTTGTTTTCAGTTACTGTTGAATTAATCTAAGAATAGTGTTACAGACCTCTATGTTGCAAATATGATGTACAATGGCATATTCACATGAATCCTAAACACACTTGACTAATTGGTGCCAAGTGCACTCCATTTGTGACACCTATCTCTAACATTTTATATCGTTCCTAAAAATAATAAATTCTATGTAAGAATCGATGGGTGCCTCCATCAGTAATGTGGAGTGCCACTGAGTTGACTCTGACTGGTAGCCTGCATCAATAGAGATTGAAAATTGATTGGCTTTTATAAATGTGAAAAGAATGACTTTATAATTGTCTTTAAGTCCATCATAATAAAAAAAAAAATATTGTGTGTTTACTTTAAAAGAAGAAAGTAGTCTTTATTTCACCGTCTGGATTAGAGAAGAGGAACAGCTTTTGTTTACAATAATTATATGAACTACTGAAGGAGGCTAAGGAGCTCTGGTAGCGTAGTGGTTACGAATTGGGCTGCGAACCTTAAGGTCAGCGGTTCGAAACTACCAGCCGCTCCGCGGGAGAAAGATGAGGCTTTCTACTCCCGTAAGGATTTACACCCTTGGAAACCCTGTACAGGGTCGCTATGGGTCGGAACCGACTCGACGGCACTTAACAACAACAACTGAAGGAGGCTAAGCATTTGCATTCTCAAAGGACTTTGAGAGAACAGATTAGATCAGTAGTTGTTAATCATGGATGATTTTGTCCCCTGGGGGCATTTGGCAAAGTCGAGTATGGCACTGTGGGTTAATGTGCCAGACTACAAAACTGTTTGAACTGCAAGGTCGGCAGTTCAAACTCATCAGCTGCTCCTTGGAAACCCTACACAGGGTCGCTATGGGTCGGAATCGACTTGACGGCACTCAACAACAACAACATAGACATTTTTAGTTGTCACAGTGGAGGAATGCTACTGGAATCCAGTGGGTAGAGGGCAGAGATGCTATTTAAGTATCCTAGTGCATCAGTGGGCTCAAGCATGGCAACAGTTGTGAGGTTGGCCCAGGATCGAGCAGCGTTTCATTCTGTTGTGCATAGGGTTGTTATGAGTCAGTACTGACTCGATGGCACTTAACAACAACAACAACAGCAACAGTACAGTCCCACAACAAGAAATACCTGACCCAAAATGATGAGTTATGAAGTGGAGAAGCTCAAGAAGTTCTGCATAGCCTTAGGACTTGAAAAAAAAATCTCATTTAATTACATGAGTATTATATTAAATACTTTCAGCATTTAATCTGCTCAAGTTAGCAAGATCTCAAAGATGCATGAATTCTTACTTCTTCAGTATGTTATTATTGCTTCAATATATTATAAATAGGTCATTGATTCAGTGTGTTAAATAACTGAATATAATTCATACTAAGCACATTTTTTAAAATGAGGAATATCTTAGTCACTGTGAAAATGATTTTAGAAATGATAAATGTGTTTTTCTTTGGGGGAAAAAAAAACAAAACCTCGGTTTTAGAAGCTTTTCCAAAATGGTTGCCTGAAGAGGGAAATAAAAAGAAAATTTTCTCTATTCTTTGTACTGAATTTCCACAGACTCTGATAGGAAAAAATCCATGCTAACATGTGGCTCAAATAAAAAATCAGTTAATGTTGGGTTTGGGGGTAGTTTTTTGTCCACATTGTTTTCAAATAAGTTAGCTTCCTATGTGTAATATTTTGTGTTTTTATATTTCAGTGTTGTGACCTATGTATTATATTTTTTTGCCATGCTTAATAATGGAAAGTTTCTATTCTTTAATTCTTTTAAAATTAGGGGTACTTTAGTATAAGTTTCCAGATCATTTAAATTATAACGTATATCTTCCAGAACCTCTGTTGTGAATATGAATGACCTGGGACATATCCAAGTATTAGACTGTGATTTCTTCCTTTTATTTTAATGCCAGTTTAGATCTTAAAGAACTAGCTAGAGAAGAAACTCTAGTGATGAGGAACTCAGATTAGTCCCAATGAAGCTGTTGAATGGTGGGAAGGCATAAGGGTAGAAGAGATTCTGGAAATAGTTGGGTATTTGGTTATGTTTTTAATGAGCTGGCTTTGGACATTGTATTAACGGAAAAAGTGGTAAATTGTTTTTTCTCTGACTTCTTAGCTAAGAATGAAACCCTGGCATTACCTGCTGAATCTAAAACACCAGAAGTAGAAAAAATTCCAACACGGCCTGTAACAGGTAACAAGATCCCTGTCTTGTTAGTTGAAGTAAATAACATAGTTTTCAAATAGCAGATGATCTACCAGTCTGTATGTTTCTTAGTGAAGTCAGCAAGAAACTCATTTTGATCTTAAGCACAAACAGTAGAAGATTCCAGGGCTTTAACTGAATTTTTAGAAAGACAACAGATACATACTGACTATTGAATCATATAGCTAATGCACAATATTGAAGCTGTGTTTTCATTTGTAGTAAAAGTGTTGCTACATCAACATTGTGAAATGTTTTATATGAAAAGATCACACCATGTTTTTAGTGCTTTCCTTTTCTATGAAGACATTGAAGACCATTTTCCTTCCTTTCCTCTCAAGTGTGCAGATCCTTCACAAACCCATAATTTGGTACCAATGAAAGTACCTTGGAATAATTTAGAAACAAGCGTCTTGTGAAAGATTTAGGATCCTAATGTAGAATTTAGGGTTTGTAAAAACTTTTTAAAGAATAAATGTGGCAAGCATTTCCCCCATAGTTTATCAGTTGTTACTAACAAACATTCATCATTTCCTCTCTGGATGAATTACACAAGTCCAGCCCACTGAGGAAACATTGTTCTTGGGATTACAGAGTTCTTGCCAAAGCAATAGCACCTCATCCAGTAATCAGTGAAATGAATAGTTGGCAAGAATTCCCCGCAATTCACATTTAAAGAAGTAACTCTACATGGATTTTTTATAGTAAAATTGCCATCACTTGCAATATCATTGGATAGAGGCTGGTGGTGAGACAGAATAGTTTGATTTCAAGAAAGATTATTTTTTTCAAAAAAGAATATTTCTGACAGAGCAAGATGTGTATGGTCCTGCTTAAAGGAGAGAGATGGGCCTTCAGCCTCAATTTCAGGGGGTCAGGGCAGAGGTAGAATCTATTCTAACTGTTGGAATAATCCATTAGGATCAAAATTCCTAGGTAGTTTTATTATGATTGTAACTATTATTATTTCAATAGAATTTGTCAGTGTCAAAAAAAAAAAAAAAAGGATAGACTTCTGCCTCAAAAATTCTACCCTATCTCCCCACTTTTTATTTTTTTCTTGGCACAGTGTCTGATGGGAGAGTCTACAAATTTCTTTGTTCTCTGCCAACCCTGCCTCAGAATTTTCCGAAAAGCTCAGCTAAATGCAATATTCAGCGTTGTGCTAATTTCATGTCGTCGCCCCTCAAAATTCTTAGGCGTTCTAGGTCTAAATATATTCTAAATCTCAGTGACCTTGGTTTTCAGTTTTATAAAACTATTTACCTGAAGTCTTCTTTGCCTTTGACCTAGTATTTGGTTCAACCCTATAGCTAAATATTTGAATCCCAATTCCAGTCTCTGAATCTTGGCTTCGGTTTGGAAGAGCGAATTCTTAAAATAGCTTTAAACAAATTTTCCTCACCTAGTCCTTCTTTTATCTGCTCATTTATTAATCCATCATTATGTGTTTATTATATCTAGACATCATGCTTAACCCTGGAATTAAAGAGAAAAAGGCAGACAATTAAAAAAATTAGGATGACCGTGATAAATGCTTTAATGCACGTCAGGTCAGTGAGCATCTAGCATTCGGATTTCCGTAGATAGAAAGTGAATGCAATTGTAGCGAGGAAGCTAAGGGAGGAGTGTCAGCTTAGGCACTCCTTAGGACAAGGTTAGCACAAGCCAGGGAGCCGGGAGTCTTAATAAGCAACTTGAAGGGAATTAAATGTGCAAATATTAATTATGGATTCTAAAGGGCAAGAGAAAATGTCTCATGGTCTTTGGTTTATCTTAATTTGTAAAGCTGATTTTGTTTACTTTTCAGTGACTCCGGAAACCATTCCAAGAACCACTAAGCCCACTGTGTCTAGTGGATTAGGCATTTCAGAAACAGTACTGGGTAAATCTAAGAACTTTTCTTTCTTTAAAAATAAATAAATACATAAACAAAAAGTCCTTTCCAACACTCATGGAGGAGAGAAGAGTAACTTCAACATCTTAGCTTCTTTGTTCTTCCTCCCACCCCAATCTTGCTGTGAATCGTCTGCTGCTGCTGTCCCCCAAATGGCTGACCTTGCAGTTAGCAGTCCAATGAGTAACCCACTATGCTACCAGGGCTCCTTGATAATAGTATGTTGTTGTTATTGTTATTAAGCACTGTGGAGTCGGTCCCGACTCATAGTGACCCTGCACAGGGTTTCTGCGGCTGTAAATCTTTACCGGAGCAGAACACCTCATCTTTCTCACACAGAGCCGCTGATAGTTTTGAACTGCTGACCTTAAGGTTGGCAGCCCGACCCTACTTGTAACCACTATGTTACCAGAGCTCCTTTGATAATAGTATACTTGCCTCTTTTGGGGGCCAACACCACTGAATGTAACTAACATGCTGATTACTGACATTCTAGGCAAATCTGAATGCTACCTGCTAACTGCATTCCTTTTTGCAAGACCCTTGGGTTGTATGCAAAAACAGAGTACCAGACTTTTGACCCTCCAAACTTGAAGGGATTAGGAAAACCTGGAAGTCTTTACTATGTGCTTTCTGATTAGATTGTCGTTGGAAGTCTTGTGCATACTAAACTTGGAGAGACCCCCTCCCCCAAAACTGGGATTCCTTTTTATAAGAATTTCGTGCAAGAGACCCAAGAGAATCTAAGTTGCTTTGTTGTTCTCGTACTCTGAAGAAGAAAAGCAGCATGTATTTCATTCAGTGTAATGTTCATCTTCCATGCCATAGCTCTTCCCTTTAAAAGTCAGCCTTCAAATTTTTAACAGCTATATACAAATTTTCCAGGGAAAACCAGTCATTCCCATGAAAGTCATCATGCATGGTATACAAATGAGTCTTTGTTATGAAGCATGCTCTGCATGGTCATGGTTGAGCCATAATGTCAAATCCTGAGACGGAATTACTAACTACATTCTTCTTTATTGTAGTTCTCAGTGAAAGAACCTCAGAAACGTCACAAACTATTCTAAAACCTAGGTTTGAATTGCCACTAGGCACTCAAGGTAAAAATTATTTAACTGTGCAGTATTATTATTGCCTTGGGAATTTTATGCGTATTTGTCAAAAGTCCTTAAGCTATTTATCTCCTCCCAGGAAAGAAGGGACAAATGGCTTATAGAAGAATAAGCTCCCCAAACACCCGTCCTTAAATGTATTAAAATATTCATTTTGTAATTAAAGATCCTGAAGTGACCCTCCTGAATGACAAATCCTTTGGCTTTTTCTTTTTGGTGGCCCTTTACTGATATTCTGCTTGATTCTTTTAATTCAACATGGTTGTTTGAGTAAACAAATTGATACTTTCTATATTTTTCCTAAATGATTTTACTCTGTTGCCTCTTGACAGGGAAGATAAATTTATGATATTTCTTCAGACTGCCTCTCAAAATGCCTTTAATTTGTGTGTGTGTATGTGTGTGTAATATGAAAACATGGGGTGAGGGAGCTTAAAAGTAAAGCCATATAGTTATTGAAATTTTATTTTTAAGATGTGGTGCTGTGGGTTAATGTGCTGGACTGCAGTTGGTTTGAACCATATGATCAGCAGTTCAAGCTCACCAGCTGCTCCTTGGAAACTCTATACAGGGTCACTATGGGTCAGAACTGACTCGATAGCACTTAACAACAACAACCTTGTATAGATATTTTGTTGTTCAGATGTATATGTTGCTTAGATTGAATTTAAAAAGATATATCTAAGTGTGAACATACAGATAGGTGATGAAATGAGGAAACTAGTTTAATAAGATTCCAAATTCCACAAATTTAGGCACTATTTTTGAAAAAGGAAACTTTATGATATTAACTAGCATTGAAACGCAGCAGTAAGAAGTACTACTAAAGATGTCTTACTTGACATGAAAAAATTTGCCTATTTTTGTATGCTTGTTTGTGTTTTTGCCAGCTTGAAATTTTAAAAATCTTTTCTTTGTTACTTACACCTCAGGTTATAACTTTTCTTGTGTGTTTCATTCTAGCTCCAAACAGACTTCCAGAATTTCCTTGGGCAAAAACACCCTTCCCTTTTGAGAAACCTGGGGACACCTTGGGTAATGACAGTCCCTTAAATCTGGTGTTAAGAATGCCGGTTGTAATTGTTTAATTCTGTGGGATGTGTTTACTGACTTTTGTCTCTTTAAACCACAATAAATTAGTGAAGCATGGCCAAAGTGGTGGCCTGGGTTAGAAAAAAAAGTCTGCTTGTGCTTTCTACACATTCAGCAGACATTGTCAATCTGTTCATTCCTTTTGGGTAAACCCATATAGCTTTCTGTCTTTTCAAATGTTAAAAGTATAACATCAAGATCCTGTCTCTAACACCTCAGCAAATACTCTTTGGATGGGTGCATATTGATTGATTTCTCAATGTACAATGATTTTTAATTGGATCATTATATGCTCTTTACTCCAGGCTACTACTGATTACCACTTAAACATACCAATAACATATTTCAGTCTTTCATGTCTCTCAAAAAGTCTTCAGAAAATTCCTTTTTTTTTTTTTTTGCTGTAGCTTCAAGTGAAAAGCCTTGGATCGTGCTCACAACTAAAATGTCTGAGGATTCCAATATTCAGCCTCAAACTGGTAATTGCGTTCTTTAAAAAAATGTAATAACAATATTATCTTCTCTTGTTTTTATTGTTACATGTTCCTAAATCTATTATCAATATATTGTATAGTACATAGAAAAGCTCAAACACATTCTTCACACTTAAAGGAATCTTATTTCTCCTGTAATACAAAAAAGCAAAATTATTTTTCAGTTGTATTAACTTCTGGATATATTCAGACTAGACTCCTAACTACAAATTGGCTCATTGATCTTCTAGAGGTCTCTTCAATGGTATGTAGTAACAAAAATAGGAAGCAGGTATTCTACTGTCTTCATTATCTAGTGCTACTATAACAGAAATACCACAAGTAAGTGACTTTAACATACACATATATTTTATTACACTTTAGTAGGCTAGAAGCCCAAATTCAGAGTGCAGACTCTAGGGGAAAGCTTTCTCTGTGTGTTGATCTGGGCAGAAGTCCTTGTCACCTTTTAGCATCTTTATATTTCGCATTCCTTGGAGATTACTAGGTGTTTAGATAACAATCTTCCCCTGGGTCTACAACCCCAGATCCAAAGGAAGTACTCCATTCCCAGATCTTCTTTCTTGTTAGTAGAAGGTAGGTCTCTCTGATCTTTGCTTGCTTCTCCTTTTATCTCTTATAAGATAGAAGGTACCACAGGCCACAACCTGGGAGAACTCTACAGCTTAGGCTGGGTCAGTTTGAGGGCTATGGTGTGCTTACTCAAGCCATGGTATGTTCAATAACCTCATATGCATGTGAAAGTTGGACAGTAAATAAGGAAGACCACACACAAATTGATGCATTTGAGTTATGGTGTTGGAGGAGAATATTGAAAGTACCATTGATTGCCAAAAGAACAAATTGATCTGTGTTGGAAGAAGTACAGCTAGAGTGCTCCTTGGAAGGCAGGATGGCCAGATTTTGGCTTTCATACTTAGTATACATTGCCAGTATCAACAAGTCACAGGAGAAGGATATCATGTTTGGTAAAATGGAGGGTTGGAGAAAAAGAGGAAGATTCCCAGTGAAATGCATTGGCAGAGTGGCAGTAGCAATGGGTTCAAACATAGCAATGATTGTGAGGTTGGCCCAGGATCGAGCAGTGTTTCATTCTGTTGTGCATAGGGTCACTATGAGTGTCCCGACTCGATGGCAACTAACAACATACATATATACATATATATGTTGTTGTTGTTGTTAAGTGCCGTCGAGTTGGTTCTGACCCATAGCATATATATATAAATATATATATATATATATATAGTATTATATTTATTATATTAAGTTTATATCATATTAAGTTTATATCAAGAAATCGCTCATGATTGTAGAGATAAGAGAGTCCCAAGTGCAGGCCAGGCAAACTAAGATCAGTGGGCAGACCCAGAAGGCAAAAATCCCAAGTCGGGGCAGGGTGGGATCTTGGCACTGGAGCAGGGGGAGCATCAGGGTGATGGGTGACCAAGGCCTGGACAGGCGTGCTGCAGCACTGTGGAGCACACAAGCCTGGGTGACAGAAACAGGTGTGCATCTGGTTTCCAGGCACATTTTGTGGGCAAGGCCAGCTGGCAAACAAACAATAGAACAGGCCACTGGCTCAAGTTTAAAGAACCAGAGGCTGGAAGATGACCCAGATGCAAGATCCAGATCTAGCAGGAAAGAGAGTGAGTTTTTTCTGAATGTCCATTACATTGGAAGCAGGCCACACCTACAAGAAAACATCCTTTCGATTGATTGGTTGCTCATAGGCAATTATCACAGAGTAAACTATCAACTGCCAATCAAGTTGACATAGAACCTTAACTATCACACGTCCCTTATATTGGATCAAGGCTGTGATAGTATTAAGGGTGTTACATCCTACCCTTATTGTTTGAACATTTGTGTACCACTTTTGGTTATAAAAGTCTATATGAAGATTCTACCTTTCATGCTGAATATTGAGATCCCTGAGTTATTTATGTCAACAATGGGACAGGATGTTTGGAATCTGACATATTTTATGAAATCTGGGCTGTGTAGTTGTCAAGCATATTCTTCCCCACTTTCAGCTTATTTGCCCCAATCTTTATTAGTAGTGCTTCATTTTGTGATTGCATTATTTGGAATTACATTTTGTGTTAAACCTTTCAGAAAGTATGGTTAAGTAATTGATTAATTTTGATTCCTTTCACAAATCAAAGTTTCCTTAAACTATGTAAGGCAATCATAAATATCTGCTCTCCAATTAACTATCAAGATGTACAGTGATTTGTAAATTCTATATTTAAGAGGTTGAACAGATTTTAGAAACACCTAAGTATTAATGAAAATTATTCAGGAAAAGTCAGTCTTTCTGATGATGTAATAGAATTGGTCTTAGATCCCATTAGAAGGTGACTAGTCATTATGACTTCAGTGTTACTACAGAGGATGTTGGCAGAATTATTCTATTTCATCCTCACTGACTTTAGTGGTTAGTGCGTAAATTTGAATAACAGTGGTATTAACTGGTCTTCCCAGTAGGGGCATGGATATTAGCCTATCGACGACAGCACTGTACCTCATGACTAATCTGGAATATGTTCTTTTTGACAATGAATGCAACACCATACCTTTTCAATTTGTCATTCCCGGCATAGTAAACCATGTGGTTGTCAGATTCAAAATGGCCAATACCAGTCTATTTCAGCTCATTAATGTCTACGATATTGATGTTTATGCATTCCATTTCATTTTTTGACAATTTTTAATTTTACTAAATTAATACTTCATACATTCCATGTTCTGATTATTAATGGCTGTTTACAGCTGTTTCTCTTCATTTTGAGTTGTGCCCCATCAGCAAATGAAGGTCCCATGGGCTTTCCTCCCATGGGCATTACTCCATTCACATCATCACAGTAAACTCTACCTTGAGGAGTCAGCTCTTCCCCAATCACATTTTGAGTGCCTTTCAACTTAAGGGGCTCATTTTCCAGCACTATAACTGACAGTGTTTCTCTGCTATTCATAAGGTTTTCAGTGACTAAATATTTGGAAGTAGTTTGTTACTCCTCCTTCCTAGTCTGTCTTCATCTGGATGCTCATCTGAAACCTGTTCACCATGGATGACCCTGCTGGTATTTAAAATACTGGTGGCATAGCTTTCAGAATCACAGCAACTCACAAGCCAACAAAGTACAATAAGCTGACAGACAAGTGGTGCATACAATCAAGCAATCGAGTTGTATTCATCATTGATCAAGTGGTGCATGAAAACATGCAATCAAGCTGTACCAGTCATAAGTGGTGATTGGAATGCAAAGGTTGGGAACAAAGAGGAAGGATCAGTAGTTGGAAAATATGGCCTTGGTGATAGAAATAATGCTGGAGATCGCATGATAGAATTCTGCAAAATCAATGATTTGTTCATTTCAAATACCTACTTTAGACAGCATAAGAGACGACTAAACACATGGACCGTGCCAGATGGAATACATAAAAATCAAATTGACTACATCTGTAAAAAGAGATGGTGGAAAAGCTCCACAACAGTCAAAACAAGGCCAGAGGCAGACTGTGGAACAGACCATTAATTGTTCATATGCAAATTCAAACTGAAGCTGAAGAAAATGAAAACAAATCCAGAAGAGCCAAAATATGACATTGAATATATCCAACCTGAATTTAGAGATCATCTGAAGAACAAATTTGATACATTAAACACTAAAGACTAAAGACCAGAAGAGTTGTGGGATGACTTCAAGAACATCATATATAAAGAAAGCAAAAAGTCATTAAAAAGACAAGAAAGAAGGAAAAGATCAAAATGGATGTCACAAGAGACACTGAAACTTGTTCTCCAGCACAGAGCTGCTAAAGCAAATGGAAGAAATGAGGAAGTACAAGAGCTGAACAGAAAATTTCAAAGGTCATCTTGAGAAGATAATGTCAAATATTAGAACAAAATGTGCAGAGATCTGAAGTCAGAAAACCAAAAAGGAAGAACACACTCAGCATTTCTCAAACTGGGGCATTTGAAGAAAAAATTCAAGCCTAGACTTACGTTATTGAAGGATTCTCTGGGCAAATTGTTTAGTGATGCAGAAAGCATCAAAAGAAGATGGAAGGAATACAGAGTCACTGTACAAAAGGAAATGGTTAATGGTCAACCGTTTCAAGAGGTACCATAAGATCAAAAACCAATGATACTGAAGGAGGAAGTCCAACGTACATTGAAGAAATTGGCAAAGAACAAGGCACCAGGAGTTGATGGAATAAAAATTGATATCTTTCAAGAAAGTGAGGCGGCACAGAAGGCACTCACTCATCTATGCCAAGAAATTTGGAAGACAACTATCTGGCTGACTGATTAGAAGAGATCCATATTTGTGCCCATTCCAAAGAGAGGTAACCCAACAGAATGCAGAAATTATCAGACAATCTCTTTGATATTCTATGTGAATAAATTTTAGTAAAGGTAATACAGACATGGCTGCAACCATACACTTACAAAGAACTTTCAGAGGTTCAAGCTGGATTCAGAAGAGGCCGTGGAATGAGAGATATCATTGCTGATGTCCAATGGATCTTGGCTGAAAGTAGAGAATATCATAAAGATGTTTACATGTGCTTTATTGACTTTGCAAAGGCTTTCAATTGTGTGGATCATGACAAGCTATGGACAACATTGCAAAGTATAAATATTTCAGAACACTTAATTGTGCTCATGAGGAATCAGTACAGGGACCAATAGGCAGTTGTTAGAATAGAACATGGGAACACTGAATGGTTTAAAATTAAGAAAGGTGTGTGACAGGATTGTATTCACTATACTTATTCAACCTGTATGCTGAGCAAAAAATCCAAGAAGCTGGGTTTTATGAAGAAAATGTGGCATCAGGATTGGTGGAAGGCTCATTAACAATTTGTAATATGCAAATGATACAACCTTGCTTGCTGAAAGTGAAGAGGACTTAAAATATTTACTGATGAAGATCAAAGAGCACAGCCTTCAGTATGGATTGCATTTCAGTGTAAAGAAAATAAAAATCCTCACCACTGGACCAATGAACAACATTCTTATCAACAGAGAAAAAATTGAAGTGATCACAGACTTCATTCTTCTTGGATCAACTATCAACACTCATGGAAGCAGCAGTCAAGAAATCAAACGATGTATTGCATTAGGCAAAATCAAATGACATATTGCATTAGGCAAATCTGTTGCACAAGACCTTTTAAAGTATTGAAGAGCAAAGGTATCAACTTGAGGACAAAGGTGTGCCTGACCCAAGCCATGGTATTTTCAGTAACCTCATAGGCATGCGAAAGCTAGACAGTGAATAAGGAAGACCATAGAAGAATTGATGCTTTTGAGTTATGGTGTTGGAGAAGAATATTGAAAGTGTCATGGGCTGCCAAAAGAACCAACAGATCTGTGTTGGAAAAAGTTCAGCCAGAGTGCTCCTTGGGGGCCAAGATGGCCAAACTTGTCTCTCATACTTCAAACATAATGTCAGGAGGGACCAGTCGCTAGAGAAGATCATGTTTGGTAGGGTGGAGGGTCAGAGAAAAAGAGGAAGACCCCCAGTGAGATGGATTGGCAAAGTCACAGCATCAATGGGCTGAAGATGGCAACAATTATGAGGCTGGCCCAGGATCGGGCAGTGTTTCGTTCTGTTGTGCATAGTGTCGCTATGAGTCGGTACTGACTCAATGGTGCCTAACAACAACAAACAGAAGATGAGTTCTAGAAAAGCACTCAGTGCTTTCCATTCTCACATGAATTATGTGTTTGCATGCATTTGATGTACTTATTAGATCATGTCTCCACTGATAATATAAATTTGTATTTACATAGCAGTTTTATTCAAAGAGATTTAAAAAATGTAGATATACTATCATATTAATCCTTCCAGTGTTCCTGGAAACTTAACAAGTTATAATTTTCTTTTATCTTAAGGAGATTTATAGAGGTTTCTTTCTGAATGGGTAAAAGAGCAAAACTAGATCCTAATTTATTTCTTTCCTAATCTTTGCTCCAACAACCATCTCCAAATTTAAATTGGAATAATGTCATTGACCTGCTCTGACACTTTGGGAATAGCTTTCTCAACAGAGAGAATTAAATGTTCTTACTAGGAACAAGTGCTTTCTAAATGTATTAGAAACATCAAGTGGGTCTGTGACAGGGGCTTGTACATCCCTGAAGTTTATTCTTATTGTGAACACAATCACCTATCTGTAAACTGTGACTTCAGACAGAGCTGGATTGATAATTAGCTCAACTATTTATCAGCTATGTTATTCAGAGACTCCATTTCTCTATATATAAAATGGAAATAATACAAAATTTTTCTGTGGATGGCTATACCCAGAGTCTTCAAAAACTTCATGTAAAAATGAAAAGAAAATTAAAGGTTTCCAAAAACTTTTTGAAGCCCCCTCATATCTTAGAAATACTGTATAAATCTCATATTGTAAGTAACAATGCATAATTATTGTTGTTGTGTGCTGCGGAGTTGGTTCCAACTCACAATGACCCTGCACAGGGTTTCTGAGGCTGTAAATCTTTACAGGAGCAGAAAGCTTCATCTTTCTCCTGAGGAACAGCTGGTAGTTTGGAACTGCTGACAGTGAGATCAGCAGTAAATGCCTAATTATGGTTTCCTCAACACAATGGACTCCAGCATTTGCATGCATTCCCTTGCCCATCCCAAAGTCCCTTGAACTGCTGCATACAGGAAATAACAACTGTTGTGAATTAATAAGCAAAAGGGATAAAGTAGTAAGAAGAAAAAGACTCTACAGCTAATACATATGTCGGCAGATAAAATGATCATTAGAATTTCATTTCACTTGTATTAAAATTTGTTGGGAGAAAAACTAATGTGTACAGTGTTATTCTCAGAGTCCCTGCAAACCCATGGGAATGGTGTGATGCCCCTTCCTGCATTGGATTTTCCTCCAAATTACCCTGATGTATTACTAAGACTTCTTATGGTAAAATAATAATTTTTATTCAATTTTGAGCAAAAAGCAATTATGTTTAGCAGTCTGGTGTGTGTGGTGCTATAGGATAAACATTAGACCACAAGGTCCATTTGAACTGCAAGGTCAGTGGTTCAAACTTCCCCAGCCACTCCTCGAAACCCTATACAGGGTCACTAAGTCAGAACTGACTCATTTTCTCTTAACAACAACAACATGACAGCATCAGAGCTGAGAATGACTGGCCTTTCTGTCTTTTTGTTAGAATCCACTTTGGGGCTGCCTTAGGAATTTACCACTAATTATTTTCAGTGTTAAATTCTTTCAGTAATTTATAGAACTTAAGCAAATTACAAAGCAAATTACAAGATGTACTTAAGTCTACAACTTAATAACTTTAAGGTTAGCGTGATCATGTGTACATGGAGTGGTATACTGCTTAGAAAGTTGGCCCTGGGTGATTTGCACACAGCAATCGTAAGGAGGTAATCTCTACATTTGGACATTACTGCCTGCCCTGTGAGGTGTTGATTAGCACAGTTCTGGCCCACCCAACTGGATTTTCTCCTCCCTAGAGAGAAGAAAAAGTAGTAGTGTTGATGTTTTGAGAACAGTAACATGGAATTTAAGTGTAGCAGATGGTTTACACATTTATCGTGGCCTCACAGAGATTTATAGTCTCAACCTTTGGTTTTACTTCATGAGCATTTTCTTGCAAGCAAAATTTTCATAAATTGCAAAGCCTACCAGAAAGAGATTTTATTTTTCCTTGAGCTGAAGAAAGCATTATTAATTTGCTTAAATGGTACTGAGAACTCTGTGTGTGGTGTTAAGTGCTGTTCTCTTTCAGTGACTTCCTGATGTTCTGGTTTTATTTTTTTTCATGGTTACTTTATGTGTGTTTTTTAGGCATATAAAGTAGTTGTCATGCTATTTCTATGGTAGGGTGTAGCCATATGACAAGGTGGTTGAGTAGTAGAGGAAGAGATTTGGGTACACACATATGTGCATCATATAATGATTAAAGTACATAGCCATTTACTCTTTAAAAGTTACCAAGTTAGGTATCCTTACTAGGAGCTTAAAATATCACATTGTCATGCTTCCTACCATTTGCTCATTGTAATGGGCATCTTGTATATTGAGAATCCAGTCTATGCCTGGCTCTGGAATAAATAAATCTTGGAGTGTGGAAGAGCACAACAGACACTATTTCTTGTGTCTTTCATCTGAGAAATTAATTTGAAAAAGGAAAGTCTTTCCCATAAATTACTCAAATTCATGATATTAGAATAAAACAAAGGAATAAATTCTTGATTGATTGGTGTTGTCATCTATGTGGGGGCTTCAAAAATTAGTGAAAAAATAGAATTAAAAGATCATGGATTTTTCTCCACAAACTTTTTGAAGCCCCTTTGTATTTCCAGAGCAACATTAGAGTATTTTTGTTGTGGAAATGGCATTTAATCAGTCAAGAAAAATAAAGTACAATCAATGAAGCATAATTCCACCAATGTGGTTTTACAAAGTCACAAAGCAAAGTTATCAAGTATCAGATGGTAGTTCCAGAACACATATGTTTTATTTGAAAGATCTAGAAGAAAAATTTAGTGATCATGACTAGAAGCTATAACTTCTTTTTTTAAGAAAGCACCTAATAGTACTTTATATAACTTTGAATTGAACTACCATTTTTTCTTATTAGATTTCTTCTACAACTTTTGGTCCTATGAATACAAGATCAGAGTTCCTGCTTAATGTCAGATAGCTGGAGAATTTCATCCACCAAAGTATACATAGAGGAAAGAATGTGCTTACCTCTAGCTAGGGTCTAGTTACAGGTAAATGGTCAAAAAATAGAGGGACTTACCCCTTAACTCCTCGCTTTTTATCAGTTTTATGCCTGGAATGTTCTTTTAAAACCAGAGAGGCCTAAGCATGTTATGTGAAAGTGCATACAAGGAATACAAGTAGAGAAATCAAGAGCTGTTGCTTTTTAGAAAGATTTTGAGAGCGCTCCATTTTTGACATTGTTCTCTCACAACTATTATTTCATTGTAAAAAAGTCTCATCTAACCCAAGAATGAAATGAAGTGGTCGTGTGCTTCTCAAAGCTGCCCAAACAGTGTAAAATTTGAGGGGGGGAGGGGTGGTATTTATAGAACTTTAGTACTCTTTTTTTCTTTGCTGCTTAACTCTTAGAAATTCCAAAAATAGAAATATCAGAGACAGAGTCTATTGGCAAATGTGTTTTTTACTCTGAAGTCTCTTTTAGGGATGTTTGAAGTAAGAGGTCCCTGACAATTGGGAATTTTCAAAGGATGATGGATGGAAGACTAGTGAAGTACCATCTGGGAATAACTGGAGGGAAGAGAGCAACCTGGCTTTAACTCCAGATTGGAAGAGAATTGTAAATATGGAAAATAAGTAGAAAAGGAATGAATACATATCATCTCTCTCTCCAAAAAAGTATAAAATAAAGGAAAATTGGCCCAATGTCATCAGATGGAAGGGAAATGGGGGAGTAGTGGCAATTTTCAAAAATAGCAAAAAAAAAAAAAGTCAAGCTACTAATTAATCATTTATTCTCTAGTATAAAAAAGTGTAGCCCAATCCTCCCTCCAGCAGCACTCTCTACTCAGCTGGATTTGATCATTCAGTGCAATGGCCACAGATCACTCAGACGCCGTACTCACAGTTATGGGGTTTATTGGGGAATGTAACAGGGTACAAGGCAGGATCAGAAATGCTCAGAGCACACTTCTTTCAGTCACAAGACAGCGTCTCATCAGTCATGTCCACAGGCATGTCCTCTGCCCTGCAATGTTGCAAATATGTTTTAGGGGTGCTGGTAAATGCCCATGGGACACATCACTCAACCATGAGCCTCAGCCTGAAGGCACACAGCTGTAGCTCCAACGGTCAACAAACCTGTTGTTGTTGCTGTTGTCAGGTGCCATCGAGTCGGAACCAACTCATAGCGACCCCATGCATAGCAGAATGAAACAATGTCTGATCCTGGCCAACCTCACTGCCGCTGCCACACTTGATGCCATCAATGATGCCACCTGGCTGATCCATCTCGTTAGGGGTCTTCCTCTTTTTCTCTGACCCTCCATCTTACCCAGCATGACATCCTTCTCCAGTGACTGTTCTCTTCTGACAATATGTTGTTGTTAGGTGCCATCAAGTCGGAACTGACTCATAGCCACCTTGTGCACAAAAGAACGCAACATTTCCCAGTCCCACACCCACCTGATAATCGTTGTTAAGCCTGAGCCCATTGCTGCCACCACTGTGCCAATCTATCTCATTGTGGGTCTTCCTCTTTTTCTCTGACCCTCCACTTTACTAAACATGATATCTTTCTCCAGGGACTGGTCCCTCCTGATACTATGCCTGACAAATGAGAAACAAAGTCTGGCCATCCTGGCTCCCAAGGAGCATTCTGGCTGCACTTCTTCCAACACAGATTAGTTTGGCAGTCCATAGCAAACCTACCTCCCCCAACTAAGTGCCTAGAGACACCCACTCTACAAGCAAGCCTCCTGTCCAAAGTCACTCAGCTTTCCTTGCTCTGTGGACTGGGAAGCTCACCACTCTGCCTTGAGCTCTGATTCTTGGTTCTGCAACTGCTGCACCTCTGCCATTCCTCCAGTGTCATACCTTTCTGTTTCAAAGTTAGGGAGCTTCAATGTGTAAGGATCTCAGTCAGAGTCCAAAGGATGTGCTCCACTCCTGAGTCTCCTGCTTCTGAGAGGGCCATATTAGAGTTCTTAAGTTCTTACAATCACAGTTAACTCTGTTAACAATCATAACTGAATCGTATCATCCTATCAGCATCTTCTCACACCTTTTTAACTGTGATCTATCATGAAAACATTGTTGCGAGTTACGAAGACTATGGTTGGAAGAGCCATGTAAAGTAATTCACTGCACTGCACTGCACCTAGTGTGAGACAAGATGGTAGAGTTATCCTAATGTATTTAGTATTAGATATAGTTGATGTTATCACATCCATGGCTGGAAATAGGCTTAAAGTCATCTCTTTCTAGGAGAATTTAAGAAGGTTAAATACATTAAATATGAGAAGGTGCTGTACAAACTGTAAAGTGCTGTCCAAACATAAGGTGTCATGTCAGTAGCTTTTACTAAGCAGAAGGAATCCTTTGTAGACTTTGTGTAAATGACCTCATTATTATTGGTTTTTATCTTTTTTATTTTAGCAATCTCACCCACAAATCCACCTGACTTAATTTATGTTTACACTCTTAGAAGCTCTTTGATTTAGAGTAGGCACCACTTCATTATAAATGTATAACTCTACGTTCACAGAGACCGGTGTCAAGACTCGCTTTAGAAAAGCTTTAGTTCAGGGCAAAGAAGATCAAAGACAAGTCTTGAGGATTGCTCACACATGACTGAAAAGTCATACCTTCTGGCACCTACTTAAAGCTGATCATTTTCAGCTAACTTTAAAACCTCTTCTGAAAGCTTTCAAATTAATGTCTTTTGTTTTATAATGTTTTTTTTTTTTTAGAAATTTATGACATACCACCTGTTTTTTCGAGTCCCACAACATCAGATGAGTCTGAAATATCAGAACCCCACACAGGTATATCCAGCCTTTCAATTCTGTTCATTGGGTCATAGGCATTCTGACAATGCTGAGTCTAGGTCTTCCTTTGCAGAGTGCAAAAGTACACTTTTAGAGCTCTACAGGGAAGAAGTAGAATTCTCTGTCAGGGAGATGAAATTTCCTACCCCCTCCTGTTATTAACCAGTTATGTGTTTGCATCCATCAGGGAATAAACTCTGTTACACGTGTGAGATGCAGATAACTTTGCTTGTATCTGAAGATCATTACTTTGTAGTTCAGAATCATTCTAAGAAGTTTTTGCAGTATTGGAGAATTTTTTAAAATAGGAAATGATTTTATCCCTTTCTCCTCCTTCCCACCTTCCATCACCCCACCCCCACCCCTACCACCACCACCCCCATCGACACACACACCCAGGAAATGTTGACAATACCTAGAGACAATTTGGGCTCTGACAACTGGGGGAGTTGCTACTGACATCTAGTGGGCAGAGACCAGGGATGCTGCTATGCATGGACAACCCCCAGTAAAGAATCTTGTTAAGTGCTCTTGAGTAGGTTCCAACGCATAATGACCCATATAGGGTTCCTGATGTTGCAACTCTTTTGGAAGCAGGAAGTCTCCTCTCCATGGAGCAGGTGGTGGACTAGAACCACCAACCTTGTGGTTTGAAGTCTAGTGCTTATCTTACAGAGCCACCATGCAACAAAGAATGGTCAAGCTCAAATGTCAATAGTGCCAAAGTGAGAAATCTTTCTAAAAAGTGACCACACCATGTATTTGTCTGTAGATGTTTAATTAGATCTAATCTTTGGCATTTCCTTCTGATCCATCTGTAATGAATTTTACTCAGTCCAACAGTTTCTTTGAGCTGGCATTTATTAAACATCTACTGAGCCCTGGTGTGGCGTTCTAGGGTAAGCACTCAACCTCAAGGTCGGTTTGAAATGCAAGGTCAGTCATTCAAACTCACCAGCTGCTCCTTGGAAAACGCTATACAGTGTCGCTATGAGTCAGAACCCACTCGAGGGCACCCACCACCAGCAACTGAGGTACTTACTGTGGGAGATTCAAAGTGAGTAAGTGTCTCTGCCAGACATATATCTAGAAATGATATTTTGGGAATATGTAGCCTTACTTGTGTTATGCTAAAAAATAAGTAATTTCTAACAGTAGTGTAGGTAAGAAAAATAAAATGGAATGCTAATAGTGATTTGCATTAGCAGTTATGAAATGGAAAAAGATCAGAAAAAAAAAATATTTAAAATGGTTTCTAATATTGAAAGAATGTATAGTTTTTCCAGTGAGCTCATCTTCAACTCTTATATGAATCAATCACTAGTTTAAAAATGTTGGTCAGCATTCTCTCAAGTGTTCTTGATACTTTTCCCCATCTGAAGTATAATTTATTACTCACAAGTTTGTATTTCATTCCTGGGACCTTCAACTGCTTTTATAAATGTTGACATTTATTCCAACAGCAACAAGTGATCCTATTCTGGATTCTATCCCACCTGAAACTTCTAGAACTCTTGAATGGCCAAGGGCAACACTGGGTAATGTTTTTAACAGAAAAAAATCATACTTTATTTTCCATCATAAGAAAATCCATGTGAATGCCTTTCTTCCAAATGATCATTGAATTCCATTCCATCACATCTAAGCATTTATCACCTATTTCTAAATATATGGATTTTTTTCATACAATATCTTTTATATCCATTTTTTTCTCTCTCTCTTTTGTTTGTTGTTGTTTTTAGAAAAATAATCTATATTATTTTTCCCATGATTAAAGGGGTGAAAACTTTTGACAACTGCATGGAATTATTCATCTTTATCCTCCCATCTTCTATGCTTGTGACCTGCATCACCTCATTTCCATGCATTGAGTCTGCCTGGAATCAGCTACTGAACAAGTCTCACCTTGGCCATTTCCCTTTTTAATGTTATCATTTCATCCACCAGCACTCAAGACGACTTGCATTTTTTCATCCTTAACCATGTACTTGTAGCATGTGCTTTGTACCATCTAAAAGCATGTTAAAATTCTTAAAATACCTCATTTTAACTGGGAACATTTGGTGGGTTGGGTGTTTGTATTTTCAGCTCCAAGTGAAACATCATTTGTTCCTCAAAAACTGGAAATCTTAACCATTCCTGAAATACAATCTACAACACCTGGTAACTAATGGCATTTGTGCAGTTATATGTTTTGAAATAACAGATACAGTAGCAAAAACGAAGAATCAGTCAACTCAAATTTTTGAGGATATTCTCATTACTAAATGTTTCCCTTCATTTCTTACCATGACATTTTTCAAAGATCTGGGTTATATATCATACTTAGTCTCGTGATAATCCTAAAAGAATTTCCTTAATTTTAATGTCTCTTTATTTCAAAGAATGATTTCCCTTCTTTAGTCCCTCCAGCTAGAGGGACTTTACAACTGGAAAATACCAGTAGAATTATAGATGATAATTATTTTTAAAGATATTTCTTTCTATTTAGCATATGTAGATACCTCTTAGGCAGAGTATCAGAGTATTTTTCCAAAAATATTTTTAGTATAAAGAGTAGCAAGTAGGTTCTGTAATCTTCACATGATGAAAAAGATAGGTAAGGGAGGTAACAAAACCTACATTTTATAATAGAAAATTATTGGAATAGTAGTTTATTAACTTGAGGTGAGGAGAGTAATGAACCACAGAATTAAAGTAGTTATCTAAATCCTGAATAGTTTCTTTGTTCTTTGCCCCTGTAGTCCAATGAATTATCTTTTGAGTCCTTAACTATACTGTGTGTCTTAAAAATGTCTCAATGATGCCCACTTCTCAGTACATTTAATTGGACTTTAATAATTATATGGATATTAAGTTCATTTTGGCCCAATCAGATTTTTTTTTTTTTTAACTGAGCATGGAATCTAAAACATTGTGTGGGCACTCTAGAGATCAAAGAAATGTAAACCATAGTTACATAAAAGTAGTTTACAGTTGCAAACTGTTTGACTCCAGGAAATATAATTTATCAAAACTACACTAAATCTTCTTTTTTCAGCTCCACACCCAACTACATCTATTCCTTCTACAACTAAACGTCGCCGTAAGCTCAAACCATCAAGAGGCAAACCTGGTAAATAAGTGTCTCCTTAACCTGTCAGGATATTGATTTCTTCCACTGTCCAAAAGTAGAGGGTTCCTATGAAATCTGTAGTAAGCTAAGATGATGAAAAGTGAAGAAGTGTTAGTGGCGTGGCGTGGAGTTGGTCCCAATGCACTGCAAACCTGTGTAGGGTTTCTGAGACTGTAAATCTTTGCTGGAACAGAAAGCTCATCTTTCTCCTGCAGGGCAGCTGGTAGATTCAAACAGCTGACCTTGCAATTAAGCAGAGCTCCTAAAGTGAAGAAGTAATTACCATTAATTTATATAGTAAAAAAAAAAAAATGCTTGTGCATTCTCTACTGCACAAGCACAGGTCAAAACTATGGTGGGTTGATGTCAAGATGCAGAGTGTAGTTCCTGAGCAAAGAGTTAGGCTATACCAAACTCATAGATTAGGTGCTCATTGTCTTTTTAACAGAATTGAAAGATAATGGAACTTTCCCACTACAAAGCAAACACTGAACAGTAGTTTTGCTTTTTTTTGTAAAAGTGAAAATCCTCTTCAGATTTATTTGTTAAGTAAAACATGTGCGATTGCAGTTCTTTTGTGAAAAGTGACATTAAACAAACTTTTGAAAAGCAGAGTATGCCTATATTTAAGTCTAAATACAAAATGTCCATCTCCCTATCAAAATTTCTATAAATTTTGAAGTAAATTAAGGATGAATAATTGATAATGTAATTAATTTTTTTTTATTTCCAGTAAAATTTTATTGAAAGTTAAGCATATTATTTTCTTACACATCTATTTTGGTATAAACCTAGAAACAAGTCATGCTGCCACAGAATTAGAGAATGACATATGTAGTGTAACATTTATCTGGTATACATCTATTTTTCAAGTTTTAAAAAGCTCTGGTAGTGTAGTGGTTACGAATTGGGCTGCGAACCACAAGGTCAGCAGTTCGAAACTACCAGCTGTTCCTTGGGAGAAAGATGAGGCTTTCTGCTCCCATAAAGATTTATAGCCTCCAAAACCCTGTACAGGGTCACTATGAGGTGGAACTCCACGGCACATAACAACAACAATTAGGCCAACAGTTCTGGAGTGGGTGGTAACTATTAAGTCTGGAGTCCTGGTGTGACCTGTAGAATAAGCACTGGACTACTAACCATAAAGTCAGTGGTTCGAACCCACCAGCCGTTCCTTTGAAACCCTATACAATGTCACTATGAATCAGAATTGACTCAGTGGCACGTTAAAACAATAACGTTATGTGGATAGCTTTGCATCTAGGACTAGGACAATGGCTGAGATGGAAAGGATGGGAGATTTGTGTAGAGGCTCAAAGAAAGACAGTTGAGAGTGCAGTACTTACAATACATCTAGAATTCAAAGATTGAAAATGAGAAGGGAACAATATATATTATGGCACGAGTTTTGGTGGTAGAGATAGTAACTCAGAAGTAATACAAGGAGGCTTCAAAAAATTCATGGAAAAACAGACTTGAAAGATAATGGAACTTTCCCACAGCCTTTTGAAGCTCCCTCTTATTTATTTTCAAATAGTGTTCTCAGGATCATGGTAAACAAACTGGATTTTGCTACTTCATAGCATTATAAATAAAATTTTCTTTGATCAATATTATTATGAAGGAGCCTTGGTGGCAGTAGTGGTTAATGTGCTCCAGATGCTAACAGAAAGGTTGGCAATGAGAATCAACCAGCTTCTCCTTGGCAGCTGCTTCTGTAAAGATTTATAGCCTCAGAAACCCTATGGGGGCAGTTCTAATCTGTCCTATAGGGTAACTATGAGTTGGAATTGACTAGATGGTAATGGGATTGGTTATATTGTTAAGAACATGTCAAAAAAAATCCTATCCTAGAGCCTTCATTCACTAGATACTTTGTAAATTCTGACTATTAAATACTGCAAGATTTTAAAAGGCTCATTCAGTTCCTCTTTACGGATAAATCTTGTTTGTCCCTGGGATATCTTAACTTTTTTTTTTTTTCTTTTCCCTTTTCCATCACCAGAAAGAACCACAAGGCCTGAAACAACAACACTTGGTAATAATAATATGTCCTTAGAACATGAATTATGATGGAAAATCAATACCCCCAACTGTTATGTAATATCACAATACTATTTGAAGTGGTTCATTTGAATAATATTGAATATTTATAGCTTTCACTGACTCCATGAATATCCAGGTTATAGATAGCTGGACCTATAATCTGGAGATCTGAACTCAGCATTTATACATTCTCTTGTTTCTTAAAACATTGCTGGACCCACCATTACTACTTCCTTGTCTTCTGTCTAATTATTCAATTTGAAGTTATACATACTTCTTTGGTTTTTGAATGAGGTCCTCAAGTTCAACTTCGGACTTGATTTGGAGAAATGACTTTCTATTATGATGTTAGCATTTTTTTATACTTTAGATCAAAGCAATTGCTTATCAGTGCATATTAATTTTAAAACATTTTTCTGGTGCTTAAGAATTGATGTTGCTGCTGAAACTAAGAGTGAAATTGATTAGATAAATGTGTTGTTGTTTTTTAATTATGAAATTAAAATCACCATCTTTATGTGCTTATGGTGATTTCTATTTAGTTGCAATGATATATCTTTGGTTTTCTTCTACAGGGGTTAAATATACCGTTGAGATGTTTTTAAAAACAAGATGAAAATTTATAACAATACTTACCTTTCTAGTCGATGCTGCTTTGTGAATGGAATATGAATTTTTTTTTAATTTTATTTCCAAATCTTCCAAAATGATAGATTTATTACACGTAACATATACAGTTAATTTTTAGTTAGTATCATACCTTTTGTGGTTTATGATACTGAAAGGACGGTGTTATTTGTTGATAATTTTGTTTCTTTATTTTTCCAGCTCCCAGTAGAACACAATTTATTTCTTTGAAACCTAAACTCTCTCTCAGCCCAGAAGTGACACACATCAAAGCTGGTAATTACCTTAAACTTTTGTTTTTAAATATTCCAAAATCATCCATCTCTGGAATAAGAACTTCTGATTTATACTTTAGTATTTGATACATTCTTCCATGGAAAGAGCAAAAATATAATGCGATGAGCTCATTATAGCCAGCCCCTCTGATATCATCACAGTGTTGCTCTGAGTTGTGTAGTGGGTCATTATATTCATGACCATCTCAGAGAAGACATAGGAATGGAATGATGTGAATGATTGAGGGCTCCCTTGTCTAGGACTACAAAATATTTTCCAATATCAAAGTGGAATGGAATTCTGCTCACACGGCACAGTAGCCTTTCGGCTGGAAAGATAGAAGTGGTTCTATCTCTGAAGAACTCTGCCTTGTTTGGGGGCCTCTCAGTTCACAAGCTACAAGACTAAAAAGGGTTATAATTTCCTGATGCACCAAACCTTCTTTCTACAGTGAGATTGATTTTTAAATGCTGATTTCTGTTTACTTCTCAGGAGATATTAAAAGTCTTTTGCTAAAGAAAAGAAGATTCTTTTGCAGGGAAGGATTGTTCCAAATGTATAATCTTAAACATTGACAGTTACCTGCATAAGGATTTCAGGGCAGACTTGAATGAGTAAATTTTTATATTTTCTATCATTCATGCATGTTACCAGTTCTAAATGCTGGTTGTTACATAGTTTGGATATAGGGACCTTTGCTTCAACTGCATTGTTATGGTCATCTAAATTTCAAGTCCTTAAAATATATATTTCACACCATTAACATTTAATGGATTTTGAGTTTGCATTTCCATTACTGACATGTGTACATACTAGTAGGATTACTAAATTAGATATTTTTGCCTAGCTAGGCATGATTTCTTTTTGTTTGCAATGAAATGGGTAAGAAAAAAAATGCACCTGCTCAGAAAACAAATTTTCATAGCTCTTTTGGGAGAGGCAGAGGTAGGTGTCAGACTGAAAAAAACGAGGGATTAGGTAAAAAGAGCATCGCTGACACTGGGACTATGGATGAGGTCTACATGACAGAGAAATGGAATGAAAACTCCATTCACAGAAGTGATTCAGGGATGGCAGAGTAACTGAAGAGCCCAACAGTTTTCATCAAAGGGCTCTGACAGCTGTAGGAGACAGCAGTTTCCTATACACTCATTAAAATTATGTTTAGAGGGGGTTTAGATACGGTTTTAAAGGAGGCCCTGAGTGATACAAACAGTTAACATGCTCAACTGCTGACTAAAAGGTTGAAGTTTGAGTCCACCCTGAAGCACCTCACAAAAATCTGCCTGATAATCTATTTCTGAAATATCAACCATTGAAATACCAATCCAGTTCTATTCTGACGTACATGGGATCTTCACGAACTGGAATTGATTCAATAGCAGCTAGTATTGGTGATAACTAATCTGTTGAGGCTGTGTTTTAAATAGAAAACTATTACCAGCAGGTCAAGAAATGACTGGAGGTTTAGGTCATTATGTTGAAATGAACATTTCTCCAAAGTTATTACATGATAAAATTTGAAGACATCAAAAATTTTCCTCAAGCTTCAGTTACATATATAAATAATGTACATTATTTTAGATCTTTTAAGAAAATATTTCAGAGAGAAAATTCATCATAATATAAATAAGGGTGGAAAGATGTATTTTTGCCATTCTAAGATGTTTCAGCAAAGAGCCACCTTTATTGACATTTCCTTTTCAAAGTTGAAGAATTATTTGGAAGAAGATGAGTTTATATTCTTTTGATTTTTACTTTCTAGTCTTTTAAGAATAGGTCCACTTTTTCCTTATCAGCAAGTCTACCCACCGTGGAATCTGCACCAATTCTGGTTGATCTGGAGAGGCCCGAGGCAACACAAGGTGCTTACTGGATCTCTGTAAACCACTACTTTAGTTTTTGTTTTTGTTTTTTTTAGGATAGATGTCTTTATAGCTCTGCTGAAAGGTTCTTTTTCTAACTAGCGTTCAGAAGTGCAAGTAAAGCCGCAAAAGTTTTTTTATTGGAATAATTCACTGCCTTTTCTAGCTCTCTCCTCACATTTTTGTGTTTCTCTTTTTCAATTTCCTTGCTCCTTAAGTTTTCCCTTGTCGCGAAACTAGCAAGTAAAAATCCACTTTGATTCGGGTTTGTTTTATATGTAGGTTCCAGTGCACGTCTCAGAAACCACAGCCATCTTCCATGTTCCAATATTTTTACCTTACCCAATAAGAATTGTTTCCTTTCTGGTTTAATCTTTAAGGTTATAATGGCATTCAAGTCTCCAAGCTTTTAGCACTTTGAAAAACAGGAGGGAGGTTCTGATTGCAGATCTTTTTGTTTGATATCATTCTCTTATGTAGTAGATACAATTATAAATTATACTCATTACTAACCACAGGCCATGAGTGGTTTGTATTTTTCTTTGTTTTGTACTAAAGTGAGTGGTTTGTCATTTGTATACCGCTCAATTTTCTAATGGAATTTTATACCTTTATTTTAATACTTTGTCAAATACACAGAATGTCTTAACAGCAGATGTATTTGTTTTTAGTACTGAGTATTTTTTAGATGTTGCTGAATTTGAAGCTTAATTGATGGGATTCTATTCTTAGTCTCAGTCTTAGTCTGAAACTAAAGAAAAAGAAAACAATAGAGTAGATTCTTCTTACAATGAAACCTGTGAGAGTCTTGTTTTCCCAGGTCTTAAAATTTTCTCCCTTTGACAGATGCAGTCTTATCACCAAAAATCCTGGTGAGGTGCTGTGGGTAAAAGCACTGGACCACAAAATCACTTTGAACAGCACAGTCAGCAGTTCAAACTCACCAGCTGCTCCTTGGAAACCCTTATAGGGTTGCTATAAGTCAGAACCAACTCGGCAACACTTAACAACAACAATCTTTTCACTGCTCCTTTTAGTGGAAAATATGTGAACTTTCATTCACTGACAGGTTTGCACCTTATAGGGGAAGCTAGCAACACAGAAACAGTAGTAGGTCCCATAGCTCTGCTATTTCATCCTTGTCCTTGGGAGAACCTGACTTCCCAGCTGTAAACAGAATGACAGGCAACAAGACAATTGGAACAATCTCCAAAAGGCGACCTGAGCTCCCTTTAAACTAGGAGTTCCTCAGCCACTGGAAGCAAACTTCGGAATATTGAGTGGTGGTGGTGATGTGCCGTGGAGTCGGTTCCAAATCATAGCGACCCTGTACAGGGTTTCCGAGGCTGTAAATCTTTACGGGAGCAGAAACCTTCATCTTTCTCCTGCAGAACAGCTGGTAGTTTCGAACTACTGACCTTCGCACTTCACAGCCTGATTTGTAACCACTACGCTACCAGAGCTCCTTGAATATTGAGTAATGGGGAAATAATAAAAAATCAGCACCAAAAATCCGAATTTTTAACTTATTGTAGTTTGTGGAGAGGATGTACGGTGACTGAACTTCACTGGTGACTCTGATAATTCACCAATGAGAAAACCTTTTTTATGACAAAGGAAATTTAATTTCCAGCTTAGATGGTGTTATTCAGCATAACCTTTGATATTGCTTGCTTTTGTTGCAGCCCCAGAAGCTCAGACTCTACCACCATCACCATCAACAATAGGTAATAATTTCCTTTAGCAAGTGAAAAAATATTTCTTTAGCATTTTCTGTGTTCAATTTAGAGGCCCCTGGGCTAAACATAGTTACTGTACTTTACTGCTAACCTAAAAACTGGAAGTTTGAGTCTATTTATAGGTGTATCAGAAGAAAGCTCTGGCAATTTGCTTCCAAAAAAGGAGTCATTGAAAACCAATGGAGCACAGTTCTTCTCTGACACAATCTGTGTCACAGTCAACTCTGAGACAGCCTGCAAAACCTTGTTCCTTTCTGGCCTTTAAATGTTGATACATTCTGTATCATCTTTCCTGAAAGATGAGTAGGTCCTGAGTTTGTTTTAACTGGATTATTCCTAGTGGAGGGCCTGGCTTTCCTAGGACATATTTATGTTCACTAGTGAAGACAGTGGAGATGTTTTTTCCTCCTTTCAGTGCCCTAACATATTTGCACATTTTCTTGGAAAGCACTATGGCCTTTCCAGATTTAATGTACCCAATGTGTCACTAGGAAATCCATTCAAAGAGAGAAAAAGGAAAACTATCTCCAATCTTTATAATTTCATTTTTTTCAAGAGAGCAAAAACTGTGTTCTCTATGGTGCCATCCATGCCAGTTGCCCATATTTTCCTTCATAACATGAACCGCTGGTTACTTTATTACATTCCTGTCTTCCACAAAGAATCATGCCTTTGTTTTTCCATCTCTCTTTCCAAACTTAACTGACTAGCTACATTTTTTCTCATGTTTAAAACACAGAAATCTTTTTAATATTTCTTCTATGGGTAAATGTTTCACCATTTATATTTATATAACCTAGTGATTAAAATCAAGCATTTTTCACATTTAAATAAATCTCATCATTTTTCCTTTGATTTTGATTCTTCTTGATGGGTCTCTTGGGTCTTAGAACATTGGTTGCGAAACCTTCAGCAGTAACACTAGATAACATAGTCATTGAGTGTGTGAACTTTTTTCCTCTTTGCCTCGCTGTTGGTGTCTTCTAGTAAGAAAAAATATGTTGAGGAGAATCTCTAGAAAACCAAATCCCACTCACAGGAGTATCTCCTCACTACCTCCCTAAAGACAGTCATCCAACCTGTGTTTGGCATCTTTTAAAGTAGCCCATTCACTGTCTTGAATGTTGGGGCAGAGTTCTTCTACTTAGAAGTTCCTAATTTACCAAACTTTCACCCAAATGATAGCCTTCAATGCCAGGTTCACTTAAATAAATTAATATGTTAATAGCCATTTTCATGTATGCTCTCTATTGTCCCCAAAGAAAAAATTTAAATACTCTTTTTATAAAACTTCATTTCAAAAAAAGTCACCTCCTTTGAAATTGTATCACTAAACTCAGAGCCTTGCTGCATGTATTGTTGGTTGATGGATTTCTTTAATGCTAAGAGAAAAATATGACTATTTTTAATCTGAGGCCAAAGAAAATATTGATTTTCAATTCTAGTGACTTCTTAAAAGTTATCTTTCTTAGGCTCCTATTGAACACACACCTGAAATATGTTTGTGACTGCATTCACTATGCTGTGCAAGGTGTCGAGATTTTCCATCTTAAAATGGAAGAACAGAAGAATCTCTTAGATAATAATTGTTTACAAATCATAAATTATAAACAAAACAAAACAAAAATTTCCTGACCTCATTTAACTGGATGAATAATGAGAGAAAGATACATAACTATGATAAACAAAGTACTTAAATGTGCTTCTGAAAGATACAGAGTGTTATCAGTTTGCAGAGCCACCACTCATGTATTAACTAGCTAATTTTCTTTCTTCAGCAACCAAAAGGAGAAGACCAACTGGTCGTCATTCCCGTGTTAAAACCACCCGTAGTCCAGAAGTACCCAAGACCAAACCTGGTAAATGTGGCATTCAGGGTTCCAGTTAACACAGAAATCAAATACAGTAGCTTCTGATTTCGGAGACTGGGCTTTAGGAACCAGAATGTTTCATTTATAGATTTGAACTGGATCAAACCCACCAGAAACTTCTGTACAGTGTTGCTATGAGTCAGTCTTCTCAACAACACATAACAATAAGCAACAACAATGATTTTCTAAGTCTCTGGTGACACAGTTTTGAAGCCAGATAAAGAAAGATAGGCCTGACAATCTGAAAACCATATGAAGCAATGCTACTCTGCATGTACGCAGTTATCATGATTCCTGATCTACTCAATGACAATTGGTTTGGCTTTGGTTTGGTTTCGCTATTTTCTATGTTCATCTTTGCATGCAGTTATTAGGTACACACAGTAGTAAACTGGGCCACTAGCTAAGTTGTTTTAAAAAGTACTCTAATATGCTTAATATTACACATATTCATGGAAGATAGAGTTTAGGAAAGCAACAAGGGACAGGGAAATAAATGGGGAAAGTCGAAAAAGTACAGTTTAGGTAAAGCATCCTAGCTTGAGAAATAATGTTTCCTTCCTCACAATGCTGCTTTTTGGTATAATGAGTACTTTTTGTTTTTGCTATTATAGCTCTGGAAGCTGCTAGTGTAAAACCGGAACTCTTGGTGCCCCCAATCGATAATTCTTCCTCCCCCAGCTTCTTTCATGATTTGTCGCTTTTGCATTTCCCACTCTTCTCCCCAGGCAGGACTGCGGCTCTACCACCTCATCACTACCTCATTTGTTTTCCCCTCACATTTGTTACCCAGGCCTTAAGATCCTGAAAATTGCAGAGCTCTTCTGGAAGAATCTTGCTGTGCTCATATAGGGAAGGTCTGTGGTTTTGGACACAACTTCCTGGTTCTCCGCACACCCTCTGTCCTCCCATCACTGGTGTCCCTGTGTTGAGAAAGATACCTTCTCTTACAGACAGGGACTTCTGTGTTTATCCTGCACTAAACAAATGACATCATTTTATTCTAATGTCATGATTATCATTTCATTGCTTCACTCATTCAACTTGTAAGACTCTCTCCCTTTTAAAAAAGTTGCATGAAATAATGGATTCTTCACCTCTGTGTGTCCTTGAAAAATATTTTCTGAGTAACATTTGGGTAACTAGATGCAGAAACACTGCTCTTATTCAAGGTTTTAATACAAAACTAGCTAAGATATTTGTAACTTGGGAACATTAAAAATTCTAAACTGATTTTATTGTTTTGGATAGTAATGCTGCTTAACCATGGTTACTTCATAATATTCACAATAAGTCTCAATATTCACAATAAGTCGGTCACTGTTTTACACTGGAAAATTCAAGAAAACAGTAGCCATGTAAAAATTTGCTCTTGTGTACTTTTAAAATATTTATATTTAAAGCTTCTAAATCCCCATTATAAGAAAGTTTTTAAATTTGTACCTTCATGTTTTTATACTGGAAAAAGGCCTGTGCATTAAAGAAATACAATATTAGTTGAAAGCTTCAAAAAGTTCATGGAATAAAGGAATGAAAAGATAATGGAATTTTTCCATGAACTTCTGAAGCCTCCTTGGATACTTTATCATTTTCTATATTATTTATATATATATAAAAGGTCTTAGACATTTCACATTACTTTTACTCAAAGATACATTTTGATCATTTCCTGAAGATGTTTCCTTTAGAGAAAACTAAACTACATTTAGCTACATTATACATTTAAGTGTATAATTAAAATGAGCATCTCTTAGCGCCTCCTCATCCCCAATATTAGCTTTGATACCTATTGATCAATTTTATATAGTATCTTTCCTCAAGAATACAGGTCCTTAGTGTTGATGGTCATAGCCATGGACAATATACTACTCTTCACTACCATTTTTTATTTAGCTTCAAAACCATGTAGACTAGTTCACTTCAAATCCAGCCTGGTAATCACTGTTGTCAATGCTTTGATTTATAAAATAGGGAAGCAGTGTATAAGTAACTTTAATCTTCACATTCACAGTTCTGCTATATGCTGACTATATTGTTGTTGTTGGGGGCCAACCAGCTGGTTCCAACTCATAGCAACCCAATGTACAATAGAACAAAACACTGCCCCATCCTTCAACATTCTCACAATCATTCCTATATTGGAATCCATTGTTGTAGTCACCATGTCAGTTCATCTCATTGAGAGTCTTTCTCTTTTTCGCTGATACTCTGATTTATAAGGCATGATGTTCTTCTCCAGGGACTGGTCCCTTCTGGTAACATGTCCAAAGTATGTAAGACAAGTCATGCCATCCTCATTTCTCAGGAACGTTCTGACTAACTAAATTGTTGTTGTTGTTAAGTGTCATCGAGTTGGTTCCGACCCATAGCGACCCTGTATAGAGTTTCCAAGGAGCAGCTGGTGAGCTTGAACCACCAACCTTGCAGTTCAAATGGCTTTTTCAGTCTGACGCATTAACCCACAGCACCCACACCAGGACTCTTAATTATAGCACCCTATTATTTTCGGATTCAAAACCATCAAAGCATTTGTTTCCCAAACTCAAAACCACAGCTAAACCACATATGCTACCAACTAAGTCCAATAAATTCATTTTATTTAGTTTAAGAAGTTCTTGTCTTTGGAAATGCTGCTAAAAATATATAATTGAGCTCTGGTGGTATTGTGGGATAAACACTGGACTGCTAACTACAAGGTCAGGATTTCAAACCCACCAGTGACTTACTGAAAGAAAGATGCGACATTTTGTTCTTGTAAAGATTTACAGCCTCAGAAACCCTATGCAGGATTGCTATGAGTTGGAATCAACTCATTAGCAATGGGCTCTTTTTGTTTTAACGCATCATATAAAGTGTAGAAACCCATATGTTGTTGTTGTTACGTGCCGTGCATTTGGTTCCACCTCACAGCGACCCTCTATATGGTTTCTGAGGAGCAATTGGTAGATTTGAACTGCCAGCCTTGCAGTTCAAACCGATATTGCGGTAGAGTGCCTAGGTGTTTATTCAGTATCTCTTAAAAGTAGCCATATTGATCGTTTAAGTGCTACATGGGAGATAAATAAATTTCACATCTCCATTTTTAAAGCAATTTTAGCTCTAGTTTTCAGAATTTGGATTCACACTGAATAGAAACCTAATTTTTTCTGTATCTAGAACATTTTTTTAAGTGGTCTATTAGTTAACAGACAAAACTGTGTGTGGAGGGGAAGATATGATAATCTGGGTCTGGTTTCTTCTAAAATACTCTATTGGAATTTTAAACAGTAACTATGCTTGGTAGAGTAGTGGTTATGAATCGGGCTGCCAACCTCAAGGTCAGCAGTTCGAAACTACCAGCAGTTCCACGGGAGAAAGAAGAGGTGTTCTGCTCCCGTAAAGATTTATAGCCTAGAAAACCCTGTGCAGGGTCAATATGAGTCAGAACTGACTCAACGGTACTTAAAAACAACAATGCTTGGTAAAGTAGAGTATCAGTGAAAAAAAAAGAAGATGGATTGGTGCAATGGCAGCAGAAATGTGCTCAAACCTAACAGTTGTGAGAATGGTGCAAGTCCAGGCAGTGTTTCATTTTGTTGTGCACAGGGTCGCTATGACTGGGTACCAACTTAACAGCACCAAACAACAATTACCTAAGCAATTCCCTACCAAATAAGAAGACACTTATGTAACTGAAAATTCAACAGCTTGGCAAATGAAATATCTCCCAAGTTTCCAAGTAATATATAATGCTAACTTACTTAAAGAACACCTCTCAATAATAAATAAGTCTATCAAGAAGGCAATTTCTATTAATCTAGAACAAACTGATTTCTACATTCTCTAAACTGGGCATCAAAAAGTATCTTAACTGTTTAGACTTCCACCCTTTAATTATTTATATGTATTTGTTTATTTTTTATGATACAATCTTTAAGCCTTTGAGACTGAGGCTCCTCCATCACCATAGGTGTTGGTGCATTGGTCTTTCCTGATTATACTTCTCGGAGCTTGCTCTCTTGTCTTTTTTATCATTAGCTATATTCTCTTGTGCACACAATTGTAGTTTAGCAATTTTTTTCCCATTTATTCCTAAACATTGTTTACTGCAGTGAAACCTGTTCTCACAGGTTTCTTGGTAAGACTTGATAAGACTGCCTTGTTTTTCTGGATCTCACAAGATTTTTGCCTTTGACAGGGTGTAGTCTTAACACTTTCTATTCCTTGTTCTATAGTGGAAGTTACTTTTGGTTTTCTTCTCTGGCAAACATCTGTCTTATACAGATTCCAGCTTTCACAGATTTTACTCTGTTTTCAATAGGGGCCATTTTAACATTCAATGAGGCATTCTTACATCTGCTGTTCAGCTCTGATCACCTTGATAGATATACTAATCACTTGTAGCTGTCAAACATCCCCAGTTTGTTCTAATATTTCCAACATTTTGAGATCACTGCTTTTTTGTATGTAATTTATAGATATGGCAGGGAAGCAGTAAGAATACTTCAAAAATCTTTTCTGGGCCTTTCGGTTGACAAATTCATCTTGTGACACTGAATTCCAAACAAAATAGGATTTCCCTATTTTTGTTTGAAGAGAATCAATTATTAAGGTTATTTTCATCCTTACTTCCCTGGGTTCCAGAAACTCTTCTGTTTATAGTTTCCAACAGTTCAGAAGATGCACTAATATGTAGTTTAAGCCAACTTTACCTTCTGATGAATTTTACAACCAAGGAAAGATAATCTCCTTATAAATGCTCAGTTTGATGATGACATGTTGTTTTAACATTATATATAATCTTCTAGACTTAATGAAAAAGAAATGGAGACACTAATTTAAGATCAGAGAGTTGTAGTTCTTTTAATCTTTTCTAAATAAATAATGAGAAGAGTTAAAGTTCTTAATTTAGTATCTATGAATAATTCCATAATATCACAATACACTTATTACTCACTCTTTGACTATCTCTTATGTGACATTTCACATTTATGACAATAATAAAAAAATCTACTATTCAACTATTTTGCACATTATCAACATGTATCTGGCAGTAACAAATACTGCAGTGTGAGGTGAGAGTAACACGGACTCTAATGGTTAAGGTTATGGGTGAACTAGGCTGGCCTATTGCTTCTCAAGTGTTTTGGCAGTTATATAACGATGTTGTCTTCTTTCACTTTTTGATCAGCTGTAGTCATCCTCCATTTTCCCATAACACCAATTTTGGCATAGCATCTAATCTCAGATACCAGTTTGAACTAGACAATGTCATATTTAGTATAATGCTTATCTTTCTGTAACTCTCACAAATCAGCCAAGCTGGTGAACTAAAAATATTTTTCTAATTCTCCTCACTACGACCATCCTGTAAAACTAATAATAATGCTGGTTAAAACCTTTCAAATACCAATACTTTTTCTGAAATTATATATTAGGCAATCAGAAGATTGTTTATGTTTCTCATATGATTAGAACCAGATAATCAAACACAATCCCCGCCCCCATTGGCTTCATAAGGATATGTAGCAAAGTGCAAAGGTTATGACTATTTTGATAAATAGAGAAATAGATATCAGAGTCCAGCCAGATACTTAGAGAACAAAGACCTATTCTTCTGAAATTCATAAATGCCTTTTAAATGCTGCATGGTTAAGAAGATTCATTTTCAATATAATTTTATTGCTTTTCCTGTATTTTAAAAAATCTTTGTTGTTTATTATATTGCTTTTGGTCAGTTCCTGCCACAGACTTTGAACCTGTCATTCTGAGAACTGAGGCTCCAAGAACAACGTTAGGTAATTGCTTGTCTTTAAAGAAAGTGTTTGTTCTGTTCATTGTCTGGTCTATTCTATCACCATCTTGGTCAATGATTTTCTTTCCTAAAATGTTCTCATCCTCCTCTCTTGTCATTAAACTATATTCTTAATGGTGAAGGTAATAAAGATGCTTAAAGCAAGTTACTTGCTCATGATATACAGCTAGGGCAAGATATTTATCTCCCACACAACGCAACTTCATTAATGTTTTACAGGAATAATTATAGTCAAACAGTATTGTATGTTAAAACTGAATTTCAATACAATTGGAGTGTTTGTTACATAAGCATTGATTATTGTTACCTGATTATCTTGTCTTCTCTTGTTTTGATCTCTGCATTTCTACTAATATTTTTGAAAATTTAAATGTGTGTATTCTACTAGTGTTTAATGGAATGTATACCTAAACCAAGGAAATTTCTAAGTGTAACCACCCCAAAGCAGTGAGCCTGGGTCCTTCTGTCATGCCGTGTGGATATCCTGTGTTTGTGACTTCCTTTGGGTCATGGCTTTACTTGAAAACCTGATTGCCAGCAACTGATCATAAAGTTTTTGAATGATTAAAATAATGTTATGTATTCTGTCTTCTCAAAAGAACTGACAACCTCCTCTCCCTAAAAAAAAAAAATGCGTAATTGCAAACCTAATTTTTTTTTTTCCCCAAAACTCAAAAAAACTTGAGCAAAGTTTTAGAAAACCTTGAGCCATGTGTAATCCTTTCTTTAGTTTCTGGAACCATTGGAGTACAATAACTCGCTTTCTTTCTTCAGTTCTTGAACCAACAAAGAAACCAGGAAAAAAGCGCCCACGTCCCAAGCCTAAAACCACACCAAGCTCAGTGGCATCTCAGACCAAACTAGGTAAATATATATGGTTGGTTCCTGGTTCCTGTGGGACTCCCTTGGATGTGATGCTAAAATGGTCATTTAACTTCCACCTAGTAACCGCTATGCCTCTGAAAGGTAAAAGTCTAAATTTGGGAGGAGGTTGCACCACTCCAGTGTTGTGATTGTACGCCGTGGCCTCTGACTTCTTTGTGTTGTTTACATGAAGACCTTCTTATAGCTGTGCATTTTATTTGCTTCTATGAGCACTCAATTTTTCTTTTATAGTCTGGGTTATCACAAACGTATCTATCTATCACATTTCTTTCTACTCTTCACATGCTTCTTAATTGCAACATTTATATTTACTGCTTTCAACTGTTAATGTTAATAGAACATGGTGAGAATGCTTTAGAAATGATAAATAACTTAGGTTGGTTACTCTTGTATAAAACTGTTCATAAACAGGAATAAAGGGACGTAGGGAAAAGCAACCTACGAGGGGGCTTCAAAAGGTTAATGGAAAAAATAGAATTTTTGCCACAAACTTCTTGAAGCCCCTTCATATTTACTATTTACCTACTATGAGTTCTGGTGTGGTGCTTTAGGATAAACACTGGACTTCTAACTGCTATATTGGAAATTCAAACTTACCAGCTGCTCCTCAGAAACCCTATACAGGGTTTCTATGAGTTGGAATAGGCTCAACGGCATTTATCAACAACCTACTATGAGGCATGTAGTTAATTCTTAGCAAAGTGAAAAAAGATCCAGGGACTTTTAAGTGAGGTGTGGACCTTGTAGATTTGTTGGAGGGATGAGCATAAACAGAGACAGGAGGGTGCCTTGTGTAGACAAAAGTAGAAAGAGAGGAGTTTCCAGTGCAACCTGATTGAGAGAAAGGTAACATTTACTTAGCTGCTGATCAAAAACACCCATCAGCAATGCTCCTTTTGAATGGGTCTATAAAGAAGACCTTGAATGCCTGACTTAAATGATGGGATTTGAGCCAAGTGGTTACATTCAGGGTCAGGCTTTTTCTGTCCTAGGGACAGAGAGACAAACTAGCATGTTCTGTAAACTGAATGACCCTTCATTTCTTGCTCTCTGTTTGGACAGAAGTCTCTTTCCAAAGTGGATTCTCAGCCGAGAAAAAAAAAACATTGTCTACTCTGGTTATTCATTACTCTATTTAAATATGTCCATAATTGTATCCATCTTGACCTAAACAATATAGGACTTTGTTTTCCAGTCTGCACTATTACAAATTATATTTTGACATTATTTTCTCATAATCGTTAAACATAATGTTATTTTACTAATTAAGGTTTTTCTATTGTAATATCAGACAGCACAAAAACAACATGAAGAGACTAACTATGCAGATTTAATAGACAAAGTTAGGCAGTACATCAGTACAAATAAATCAGTACTCTAATCAATGAAGACTTTCAGGGTACTTCAGTATCATTTCATCAGGAAATTAACAAAACATTTTTATTGTTTGATGACTATCCAGAATATATGCATTATGTATTCAAATATAAAGAACAGAAAAATAGAAGCCTTGCTAAAACACTTGCTAAAGATCAATGAACCTAGAGTTTAAGACCTCTCCAGTCTTAGGAACAGGACATGTTCGTTCATCTTCTATTGTTTTTTGAAAGAACAAGTTTCAAGTTTCTCAGTTAGCCTAATCACCTGAATACAGTTGTGTGAAAGTAGACCAGTAGCTTAGGAACTGTTAAAATTATGTTTTAAATAGGTTAGGACTTAATTATGTTGTTGTTGTTAAGTGCCATCGAGTCGGGTCCGACCCATAGCGACCCTGTACAGGGTTTCCTAGGGTGTAAATCTTTACGGGAGTAGAAAGCCTCATCTTTCTCCCGCGGAGCGGCTGGTAGTTTCGAACCGCTATAAGATTTACAAATTATATACATCATGCATTCATGTTGTTGGTGTTAACTGTTGTTAAATGCCATCAAGTCAGTTCCTACTCATAGTGACTCTGTATAGGGTTTCAAAGGAGCAGCTGGTGGGTTTGAATTGCTGACTTTTTAGTTAGCAGTTCAGTGCTTATCCTACAGCACAACACCAGTACTCCATACATACATGAAGAGGCTTCAAAAAGTTTGTGGAAAATGGAATTTAAAGGAATGGAATTTTCCCACAAATGTTTAGAAGCCCCTTGTGTGTGTTTATATGTGTATGATTATATGGCCTATTGGTTTCTAATATTTAATAAGGCCTTTAGTGTTATGAGCAAGAAAATAGTCTCTTTCTTCATAAAGCAAAACTTATACTTTTATTTTTTATTAACAAAGTATCTATTCAAACATGTTAGGACGTAACCATTCCATAAGAACAAGTATCTATGTCCCTTTACTTCAGAACTTTAACAGTTTAGCATTGGTCCAATAATCAAAGAGCAAAAATTTTAAAATTCTTTTTTAAGATAATTTGGTGACTTTTATCATATGTTTAACTTGTCTTTTTCCTAATTGTGTGTGTGTGTTTGTTTTTACCATTTTCCGGTACAGGCTTTGAACCTCTTACTCTCGGGACACCTTTAGGTAATGATTTGTATGTCCTTTAGAAAATATTTTTTTCTGCTTATTGTCAAATTATCTAAGGTGCTACACAGATGGCATGTCATCCTTTGTTGTCATCAATCCATTATAGCATTCTTCTTAAAATTCTGAAAACTCTCTTACTTTCATGGCAGCATACATGGACTTAATTCAGGATGGCTATTTTCTGTACATCCCAGCCTTGAAATTATGCTACGTCAAACTGAGTGTCTGTTTAAACAATGCTGTTTGTTAGCGCTGAAGTTCAAATGTGAGTTCACATATATACTCCTTGATTAGCAACAGACTATCAAGTACAATGCATACAATTTCTCTAAGCATATTGTTTTCAATATTTCAACTTCTACATGTTTCTTTTTGCTTTGTTGCCATTTCAGTGATTTTTTATAGTTATTCTAGTAAATCATTAAGTGGCAAATATATACAAGTGTAAGAATCCTGGTGGACTTCCAATCACAAAGTAGGCAGTTCAAACCCAACAACCACTACTTAGAAACCCTGTGTAGAGTCACTGTATGTCAGAACCAACTTTACAATGCTTAAAAACAAGTTATTTTGAATTCTATATAAATATTTTATGATTAACTTTCTCATACCATCACAGTGAATTAGCAACCAGATTTAAAATAAAGACATAAAAAATGATGACAATTCTTAAGCATCATTTTTTAAATGAAATTTTATGTATAATTTTTGTATCTAGAGAATTCTTAATTACTAAGGAAACCTATGAATAGAATGAAAGAATTTCATACTAGAGTAGCAATATTTTCATAAGTCAAAGAATCTAATAAGCTTCAGAGAACTTGTTGTTAAGTGCTGTCGAGTTGATTCTGACTAATAGCAACCCTGAATTAGGTTTCCAAGGAGCAGCTGGTGGGTTTGAACTACCGATCTTGTGGTTCAAACTGATCTTACAACCCAGTACTTACCCGACAACACCACACGGGGACTCCCATTAGAGAACTTAGAGACAAGTCATTTAAATATAGTCACAGTTTATGGAGTCTTGGTGTGGCACTGTGGGCTAATGCGTCAGACTGCAAAGTCGCTTGAACTGCAAGGTTAGTGGTTCAAGTTCACCAGCTGCTCCTTGGAAACCCTATACAGGGTCGCTATGGGTCGGAATCGACTCGACGGCACTTAACAACAGCAACAAAGCACCATGTTAATCCTAAATTTTCTTCCTTCAGCTCCAACAACAACAAAAACCACCCGTCTACAACCCAAACCTAAACCCAAGCCTCATGCAGAAGTACATCAAACTAAACCCGGTAAATATGCGGTTTCGAGTTTAAGAAATCCAAGACATTTATCCTAGTTGGGCTCTTAAATTATACATACATATTAGGTGTGACACTCAGCTGAAATTTTTACTTGTCTGGAAAACCCTATAACTCTTCAAATTAAAAGCTACTAGTCAGTCAGCAAGAGGGATATTCAAGAGATGTATAACATAGCTGAGTACTTAGTGCTTCCTACATGGGAATCTTCTTCATCAGTGATCATTTTATATACTCTTTTACTATTTTATTCTATTCATATTTTAAAGATAGAGCTTGCACAGAAAAGTGTTTTTCTGTGATCCAACACCATCAGTTCAAGTCAACTACTTTTATTAGACCCTACCTATATACCCCAAAGATACAGTGACACAGTCAGTTAAATATTGGACTGCTAGCTGCAGGATTGGTGGTTCAAACTCAGCCACCGTTTTACAGTGAAACATGAGGCTGTTTGCTCCTTTGAAGATTTATAGCCCTGGAAACCCTAGGGAGCAGTTCAACTCTCTCCTTTAGGGTCAGAATCACCTCAATGGCAGTAGGTGGGGTGTAGCTCAAACCACTTTAGCAGCTATGGAGATGCCCTGAAAGTAGGAGATACCTTTTATTTCCCACTTTACATGATAGACGTCAACAAAAGCTATTTCTGTTCTACATTAGTGGCAAATAGGATAGGGGAGCAAATTTATTTGAATGGAAAATAATTTCTTGAATGGTACAAATGCTGTATGCTAGAACTTGATAAACATTTGGGGAGGAAAAAAAAAATCCTTAGAAATTTGAAAGAAAACAGAAATTAAATGAATGGGGAGACAAAGGAATAAAGACTGACACGCAGGGAATATATAGTAGCTGGCTCCCTGGACAGAAGATAACTGAACTGCGAATTGCAAGGTGGACGTTTCAAGCCCACTAACAGCTCCTATGGATAAAGATGAGACTGTCTGCTCCTGTAAAGATAAACAGTCTTGGAAAACCCTGTATAGGGTTGTTGTGAGTTGAAATCAACTCAATGACAGTTTGATTTGGTTTTGGGAAAAGGAGATACTATGTTGATACATTCCTATTAAGGCGGTCCACAAAATGAGTTAGAAGGGGACTGAAGTATCTACTCAAGAGCTTGATTTGATTTGTAATTGATCCTTACTTCTACATAGGATTGTGCCTTTTCTGTTCATAGAACTGAAGTTACTCTGTCTAATGATACAACAAACTGAGATGTTATTTTCATTTTACTATGTTAAACACCATTGCTTTCACTAAGGACATGGTCTCTTATTGAATAAAATCTCAGTTTCCTTCTGACTTATTTATCTCTCTGTTTCGTGGACAAATTCTAGGATGATCCCAGTAATCAATTCCCACCACCTGGTATTAATGCCTTTGTGTAATCCATCCTCCCCTTCTCTCCTTCCCTCCAACTCACCCTCTCACTTCTTCTAACCTTCCCCCTTCTTCCTACTCTCCCACCTCTTCCCTCTTCCTTTTTTCCTTCTCTCGCTCTCATACACACACACACACACACACAAGCACACAGAGTAACCTACAAATAATTGACATCCCATCACCTTTGCCTTATTCTACTGGTTAGATGCAATAGAAATGAGTCATAGGTTCTGCCCATACTCCAGGGAAAGTGATAGCAAAGGCATGAACACCAGGAGACAGAAATTATTAGGGGTAACTCAGGGTCTATCTGGCACACTGTGTGTGTCTACCTTTGAACATATGAACTGTTTGTTACACCATTATTATGGCTGTTTAAAGTAGATGGTCTTTTTAGGGGGAGGCTTCCATAAAAGTGCTAGGTGGTGATTACTATGTCTTTTACCAAGAAAAATATTTCTTGGGTAGAGATCTTTATGCAATGTCAAATCAGGTAATGAACTAATTGGAAGGTCTTACTGTTGACCTCAGTAAGAAACTCAGACAGTCCAAAGACTGTCTTCTGAAATAAATAAGTACATAGTAAAAGCAGACTTCTGTGTCATCCTCCATTTTCATCCAATTGCTTCTTAACCTATTGAGGAGTTTTAAAAGTACTGATTTGTTTAAAAGAACCAGGCATGAACTTAGTCCAGTGTTCGTATCTGCAATGTAAAGTATCTTGAATTAAAAGTAATAAAAATTAGCATTATAGCCTTAAAAAGCAGCATTTTACTGGTAAGATGAATTTTCTAATATTTTATGCATTCACAAACTCTCTGGTTTCTTTTATTGTTTTTGGTCAGTTCCTGCCACAATGCTCGAACCAGTTATTGTCATAACTGAGGCTCCAGGAACAACACTAGGTAATAATGTTTTATGCTTGGCAGCCTCAGCTTTTCCTGCTCATTCAAACCCATTTCATTACCTTGAGAGCCACAGCTGCTCCTGCTCTGCAGACTTCTGTGTCATCCTCCATTTTCATCCAATTGCTTCTTAACCTATTGAGGAGTATTAAAAGTACTGATTTCTTTAAGAGAACCAGGCATGAACTTAGTGCATTGTTCATATCTGCAATGTAAAGTATCTGAATCTGTGGCATGTCCCCCACATCACCTTTTACTCAACATTCTTTGTTACTGGGTTTCAAACACAGTCCTGGGGAAAGGGGCATTACCTATTCCTGGTCAGGAATGAGTACATTTTACTAGCTATTAGGGCGTTGCCAGGAGTCATGGTGTGGTGCTGGACTGCTGACCACAAGGTCAGTGCTTCAAACCCACAATCCACTCCACAGCAATGCCATACAGGGTCACTATGAGTCAGAACCAACTCAATAGCACTTAACAGCAACAACAGCATGATGTCACCGAGTTCCTTTGCAGAGGTAAATCCCTGCATTTTTTACTATCTGCATGATCTACTTTTTGTTTGCCATTTTAGGGAACAATTTGATCTAGAAGTAAAAACTATACACAAGGCTAGTAAACGTAAATTATTTCAAGCCCTGTCACCTTAGATCTAGTGGAATAGTGGCTAAAGCACTTAGCTATGAACTGAAAAGTTGGTGGTTTGAGCCCACAGCTTCTTTATGGGAGAAAGACAGGGCAGTATGCTTCCATAAAGATTTGCAGCTTTGGACACCTTATAGGGCAGTTATACTCTGTCCGATAGGGCCACTATGAATGAATTGATTCTACTGGCAGTGGGCTTGGTGTGTGGGCTTAAGCATCCTAATTAGTATGAAATTCACCTTACCCCTAAGCTCCACCATCCTAACTTATCGAAAGTTTAGAACTTTTTTTTTTTTTTTTCCATTTAAGCCACCAGTAAGAATCTCTTTGACCTATCCTTGATACATCATCTTAAGTTTCTGTGTGGTTTTTATCCCTCAGAGAAATTACACCTATAAAGATTTGAAGAGACACATTAACAGAATAGCGACCAATGTTTCAACCTCAAAAGAAATATTTCCTGGAACTCAAGAGGTTATAACAAGCATAATCCTATCTACAGCTAGACCACAAAGCATTATATTAACCTGAGGTTTTCTTCCTTCAGTTCCCAAAATGTCTCAACGAACTCGTCGTCCACCTCACAAACGTAAAACCACTCCAAGTCCTGAAGGACCTCACATTGAACTGGGTAATTGTATAGCTGCTGGTTAAGGAAGCCTAGCATCTCAGCCAGTGGGTTCCTAGAGGAAGTAAAGATACAAGTCATGGTCAGCATCTGCTTCAAATCCAGACTAGGCAGCAAAAACATGGTTGGGGAGGCCTGTGTAGCAGCTTAATTCCTCAAATGTTGTGACTAATAATCATGAGTCTAAATGCTCATTTAAATTTTTTCTCATGTAATTCTATTCATCCTGTAAATATTGAACTTGTAAACTGAAGCAGCTATAAAAAGAAATTAGTTTTTGTGCAGATTTCATTTATTGGTAGTAATAGTATAAATGTTAAAGGAGTACCTAGATGGAGCAAATGTTTAAGTGTTTGGCTACTAACAAAAGGTTGAAGCTTCATATCCACTCAGGAATGTCTGGGAAAAAGACCTGGTGGTCTTCATCTGAAAGATCATACCCACTGAAAACCCTATGTGCAATTCTGCTTTGAAACACATGGGATGGTCATGAGTCCAAATCAAATTGATTGCAACTGCTTTTAATAAGTTATTTAAGTCACAGGAAAGATTTAGGACAGGGTCAACAAACATGTTCTCTAAAGGGCAAGATCATAAATATTTTAGGCTCTGTGGACCATATAGTATTGTATATTCTTGTTTTCTTTCTCTTTTTCTTTTTCACAACCATCTTAGCTCACGGGCTTTGAGAATACAGACCATGAGCCAGATTTGATTTAGGAAAACCATCAGCATGGGTTGGAATCAGTAAGAAATATTTGAGCCTTGAAGTCACTACAAATTTAAATGACTTGTGTTCCCTTTCTAAAGATGAATTTTAAGTAGAATGGACAAGGTCTCCTTCGGTGCATTACTTAGACTCAGATCCTCAGTGAGTGAGAAAAGCGTGTGTGTCACTTTACAGCGACAGTTGTGTGAGTGCCAAGTGAATAACAATCCTTCCTAAGAGATACACTGGTACTTACTTCCTTAGTTCAGGTTAATAGTGTTTGCCTTGAGTTCTCAGAAGCATTATTATTGTAGTAAGAGGCCTGCTGAAAGAATGTCTTTGTTGTTATACATTAGTAACATTTCATTGGTTTTTTAAAAACATATTATTATTTTTGCTCAGTTCCTGCTACAGTGTTTGAATCAGTCACTCCTATAAAAGAGGCTCCCGGAACAGCCTTCGGTAATGTCATTTTCTGACTTTCATCAAGTACTTTTTCTGCTTATTGCCACACCTATTCAACTCTGTGTTGTCATTCACTTGCTTTCCTCATTTTATGAGAGTTGAAGAGACTGAAAACAAGTTGCTTCTTGTTTTTCACAGAACCATTTCTAAATTTGATAAAGATCCCTGCCCCAGACCTTACATTAACATTGTACTGTTTCCTTATGTTTGGGGCTTAAATAGAATTTCTGCTAAGGTAAATTTCATACATCCTTGAGATGATCTGACCTTGATCTAGCTGGTCTATCTGTAACAGGGAAGTTTCTTTATACATCCTTTATATATGTCTGCATATATAAATAACAAGCTTCATTCATAATGTGCCTCTGACTCCTCCTTGCTCACCACCAGGGTTTAGAAATGGCTCTTAATCTTTTTAATTATGAGAATATGATTTAAAAATACCAATCTTGACTGTTTTTCAATTCAATTGAAAAAATGGATTAATCCATTCATTTTTATATGTCTGTTTTATCCCCAAAGTATCTTCAATCACAAAATAAGATGTAACATGAATAACATGTTGTTAATTTTGTTAGCTTTGCTAGATGCCACGGACTAGGTGACTGCCCCAACCCAGCCTTTGTTCATAAAGAATCACAAGATTTTTCAAAGTCAAATACTCAGCAAGACCATCATAGTTCTTTCTGGTTATTTGCACAATGTCTCCTTAGATACCTAGAAATTGTTTTTGTAACAATAATTTGATAACTATTGTTGTTGTTGTTGCTAAGTGCCATCGAGTCGGGATCCAACTCATAGCGACCCTGTACAGGGTTTCCAAGGAGCAGCTGATGAGTTGGAATTGCCGACCTTAACAGCCCAAATCGACATTGCAATTACCAAATTAACCGGCAGTACCAAACCAGAAGTCCATTGATAAGTACAGTAGACGCTTTATTTACTAAACAGCCATAAAATTGTAATCTCGTTCTATACATGCTTTTTGAGAAAGGCTAGCAAAATATTTAAATAAATGCCTTAAAATGTACCAGTTGAAGCCTTCTTTATTAGACTGATATAATTAGACACTAACTAAAGGCACTGTTTTCCTTTTATGATGCTAAATAGAGATCAAAGGTATTAACTTCCTTATGTGATGTTGAATCATCTGGTTATAGTTTGGCCAAGTCTGGGAAAGCAATTGATTTCTCTGTATTCAGAAAGTTAAAAAAAAAATTATTATAAAGGCAGTATTCTGCTAGCAAATCCATTTTGAAGTGAATGTTGTATTTCTTCATAGATTTAAATAAATGCTTTTTTATTTTATCACTTCAGTACCTGTTACAGATCTTGAACCTGTTACTTTTAGAGCTGAGACATCTGGGACAACATTAGGTAATGACCAGTACCATCCACCAAGTTGCTTGTGCTGCTCCATCACCGCAGACATTGTCTCTATCACCTTAGTCATTGTCTCCTTCATCTTAGCCAGTGTCTCCATCACCGCAAACATTGTTTCCATCACCATTGCCAGTGTCCCATCACCTTTGCCATTGTCTCCATCATCTTCGCCATTGTTTCCATCACGTTTGCCATTGTTTCCATCACCTTCACCATGTTTTCACGGTCTATGATCCTCACCCCCTTTTGCCATTCGATCAATCACTTCCTTCATCTTAAACCCTATTAAAACATGTGTCTTGGTGCTTTTATGAGAACTGGGTGGAAACAATTTATCTGCCATGTGGTGCATTTGAAATTGTCGTGTTTTCTTTCACTTCATTTCAAAGTGCTCTCTGCTAATGCTGATTGGAAGCTATACATTGTCTAGGTTCATCAGCAATAACACTACCTTATTGCTCCTTTAAACAGCCAAATTCCCAATTTTCAAGAAGCTACATTCATAGTCATTTTGTTTCTTTGTTACTATCTTAAGTAGTAATGTGTTTACTACTAATTTGGCAAGTAAGGATTCACTCAAAAATGAGATTTTAAGTTATAGGTCTCTTCCTTCATGTGACCCTGCCCTAGTACCAGAATAGAGTACCCCTTCCCAACCATTTTTTCCTAGTCAATTGTTGTTGTTGTTAAGTGCCTTCGAGTCGGTTCCGACCCATAGCGACCCTGTACAGGGTTTCCGAGGGTGTAAATCCTTACGGGAGTAGAAAGCCTAATCTTTCTCCCGCGGAGCGGCTGGTAGTTTCAAACCGCTGACCTTAAGGTTCTCAGCCCGATTCGTAACCACTACGCTACCAGAGCCCTAGTCAATAAGTTCTCTAATTATCTGATAATAAGTGCTAATCCTTACACCCGGAATGAGAGACTCAAATGTATACATGAGCTTGCCTCCAAAGTATCCTTAGCTATATTTTATAAAAAGACACATTAACATAAAGGGAGTAAAAAATTAAAACTATAAAGACAACTTCCAGAAACTTTTAAAAGCCTAGCAAGTTTTGGAAAACGTCTCAATTTCCAGAGCTATGTAACCTAGAGTAATTAGGCTTTTCTTTCTTCAGCTACCACAACATCAAAGCCACCCCGTCGTCGAGGTAAAAGACCTAAACCCACACGGAGACCTCAAGGAACTCAGATCAAACCTGGTAAATGTACAATTCCTTAGTCTAGGATGGCCCCATCCCCGTGGAGTCCCAAAGCAATGCTACTCAGATCAAACCTGGTAAATGTACAATTCCTTAGTCTAGGATGGCCCCATCCCCGTGGAGTCCCAAAGCAATGCTGATGGTAGATAGTTACAGCTCTCATACTTCCTAAGCATAAAGATATAAGATATCATCAGTAGCGTCTCCTCTACCCAGTTGCCAAGAAAAATATGAGTCTTGATTGGTGACAAATTCCTTATTTCTTAGAATGTGTCTTTCCATTAAATGCCACTCAGAAATTAAAGGTGAAATTTCCTTAGTAGAGCCAACATATTCAATTTAAGTAAGCAAATGCATAGTAAGCCCCTTCCACATACCCATGCTTTAACGGCAACCTTGAGTGATGTGTCAGCTGTAGGAGATTTATTTTACTTTTAAAACAGTAGAGTGAGGACAAAAGACATTCTTTGTGAGATAACAGAAAATCAAAGATAAGACACTGTGTTTGTGCAAGTAAGTTTAATCTGATTTCTCACATGCTAGAAACACTAAGTAATGGTCTAGCAAAGGAAAAGATGAAGGTGGGCTGGAATATAGACGGGAAGGAGTCAGCCTTGGACTCACTACAGGATTTAGATGAGTGGAAGAAAGAACAAACCAAGAGGAGGAGGGATCAGACCTCTGTGGGGTCACTCAGGCATTCAGCCTAGAACAGAGAATGTCCTGCTCCTAAACGGTTAAAATGAGTATTGATAATTTTGCTTTTGGAACAATCCACTGGATCAGCAAAAGGATGATTTTTGAAGACTTGATTTAGGAAGTTGGATTTGATACAGAGTCATCAAAAATCTTTGATTTTTACTTTTTCTGGACTTAGTAAAAAATGATGCTGTATTGGCTACTACAAACTGAGTGACCATCTAGATGATGCACTCTTACATGCCTGGATTTGAACAGAAGTCTCAGGCTCCATGGATGAGTTCCTGGCAAGATCAAAAGAATCTACTCCAGTGATTAATGTTTATGTATCTGTTTCAAATGTATGAATTCTCAGTAGCATCCATGTTTACTTAAATATTGTATGTTCTTATGTTCAGTTTCCATAGAACAAGTTGATCATAATTTTAAATATAGTTTCCTTTCTCAGCATATACTAGGTAAATGCATAAACTATTTTTCAGTGCAGTTTTTCAGGTTAGTTAGAATCCATTGGTCAATACCTAGGAGAATTTCATGATGTCTTCTTTGAGATACTCACCACAGTTCAAAAGCTAGTACTAAGACTGACTATGCCATGACTGTAATTGGGTCAGAGCTTGGAAAAGAAGGAGGCATCTACTCTTCCCTCAGTGAAGAAGTTAAATGTTTTTTCTTGTATGTAGAAAAATTGATATTACTGGTAAGAATTGTTTGGAAATGAATATTCTACCTTCTCATACACTTTAAATTTTCTTTGGTTGACTGTATATTTTTCGTTGTTGTTCAATTCCTACTACAGTCCTTAAACCTGTTACTCTAAAGCCCGAAGCTCCAGGAACAACATTAGGTAATGATAAAAGCTTTTCTGCTATGGTCAAGCCAGAGTTTTATCTTGCTTCATGTGACTTTGGTGTCATTCTTTTTGCCATTTTCTAAAATCATGAAGACTCTTAAAACAAAGTTCCTGTTGTTTTTAAGAGAGCCAGCCATGCATGAACTTAATTTAGGACACTTATTTACCATGTAATCCATTTGATATTAATGCCATGTCACTCTGCTTTGATTAAGCTGTGTTTTGGTAAAGTTGTGTTTCAAATATATCACTGGTCTTTTACCTAGATGGATAAAGCCATTAACAACTCTCCTATACCATGAGGATCTGTTGTACATCTACATTTCTACTTCTTTTTTCTTTGCATGATGTTTTGTTGTTTTGCTTCCGTTTAGGTAATAGTGTGTTCTTATTTTAATAATGATATAAAAACTGTGCCCATAATTGAAAGATTAAATTACAAATCCCAGACTTAGTATGAACCTGAATGTTCTTTATTTCTGTAACATTCAGCAAGGGTCCTTACTATTTTTGGCATCCAGTGAAGTTGCCATATGAGCCTCTGATTATAATTACTAGTTTTTAGTCCTTTAATTAACAAATCATAGTCCTCTTCAGTGGTAGAAGTGTATGTGGCAGAAATCTGAAACAAAAAAGACAAATAAAAGGTGTAGAAAATCTTTAGTTATATTTTTTCCTATCCACAGCTTCCAGAGACATAGATAATGCAGTTACGTAGTAACCCACAAATTTCTTCCTTCAGCTTCCAAAATGTCAGAATGGACCCATCATCCCAGGCCTAAAGCCACATCAAGTCCTGAAGCACCTGAATTAAAATCAGGTAAATGTGTCTTCCTGGTTTAAAGAGTCTCAGCAGCCTAACCCAGCAGAGTCATAAGCGTAATCCAAGTTGTTGGGGGGTGGTGGCGGTAGTGGTTATGTGCCATGGAGTCACTTCTGACTCATAGCAACCCTGTACAGGGTTTCTGAGGCTATAAGTCTTTATGGGGACAGAAAGCATCATCTTTCTCCCATGGACCAGCTGGTAGTTTCAAACTGCTGACCTTGCAGTTCGCAGCCCCATTTGTAACCACTACCATCAATATACCCTAATAAAAGTGAAGATGCAAGGTATGCTCCGTAGCAGTTCCCACTGTAAAGATGACAAGAGGAACACATTTGGGCAAGATTTGTGAGAAAACTGATTACCTCATGTTTTTCTGTGGTATATGTCCTGTCACTTTGCATGTTAGTAACTTTTAAATAAAACTTATTTAGAAAACATAGTGAGCAAACTCTCAATAAGCACCTTTGGTAGCCCCCAATCATATTAGCACCTTTGGACCAGAGACATGTTTTAGGCCTCGGACTTGCAAGTCAGGTGAGAACAAAAGCTTTTTCCTTATAAATACGGTAGAATATGACATTAGGCAGTATCTTTGCAAATAGAAGTTTGATGCCTGGGTGCTACCAACAAGCTGTGCTAGGTACATAAATATGAGGATGAATAAAATCAGAAAGAAGAGCAGAGACTTACCAGTTTAGAGAATCTGATTGTAATTAGCAGAGACTTACCAGTTTAGAGAATCTGATTGTAATATTGTTATAGAGGATATTTTTATTTAAGGTGGTAGTTAAAATCTTCTGTACCTAGGTAGACTCACATGAAGAGGTCTTAAGATATCTACCTGATAGGGTAATTGGGATTTGATCCAGTAGAAAACCTCAGGCTCTTCTTTCCACATGAAGGCATGCTTTTCTTTTGCTTATAACAGAGGGATGCTCTACTTGATTTATTATATTGAAAACTTAGCCTACTTCCAAAGATGAATTCTAAGAAGACCTACCCAGTCCACTTTGACATTTTACTTAGAATCAGATAATCAAAGAGTGAAGACAAAGCTTCTAATAGATTTTGTGGGAATACAAGCAGAGGGCAAAGGCTATGATCTTATGAAATTAGTAGTTTCTTGACCTTAGGATGGCCACATTTTGAGATCATCTGTCTACTTATCAAATCACCAGTGGGTTTTTTTTTTGTTGTTGTTCTGTTTTTGAATTATTCTTCAGTTCTATAAACTATTATACTAGTAAGATTCATTTCTGGATGTTTTGATGTAAATGTTCTAGCTTTCATTTAAAACAATCATTTAATATTTTTGGTCAGTTCCTACTGAAGATCTTGAACCTGTTATGTTCAGAACTAAGGCTTGGGTGACAACACAAGGTAATAATATATTGTTGTATTTGCAGCAAGTGCTTTCCCTGCTCTTTGTAAAACTCATTCCATCACCATTGTAGTTCTTCTTCTTCATAAGGCAACAGCAGCATCTTCTGTTGTCATTCCATGACTTTCCTTATTCTAAAAGTAGTGAAGATGACTCTTAACACAAGTTACCTCTTGTCTTTAAGGGTGCCATGCATGAACCCTATTCAGATCATCTTTTGGGCCTGTAATCACCTGACATTATTTTGTCATTCTGTTTTCTTTAATCAATGCCTTGTTAAAACTGAGAACAAAAACAATTCTCTCCATTGTAACAACAATGTGATGTTAGGAAGTTTCTTTGTTTAGAAGATTTAAACTTCTATTTTTTTCTTGTCATTGTTATCTATGTAATATTTGTTTATTGATTGACCCTTTTGTTAGTTGTGTTCTGTTACTTTAGTAAACTGTTAAAGAGTTTGTCTGATCATCATGACACCCATGATATTTTAGCAGTGATTCTTAACGTTTTTTATTCAATAGAGGAGCCCTATGAGTTATTCTTAATTTTATAATTAACTATTTAATTTTACATATTACTCTTTCTCCCAAGAAACTTTCCATTATAAAGGAAGACATATTGTTACCGTAAGGGTGAAAGTCTCTAATTAAAAAGTTCAAAGGACAAATTTCCTAAAATTCAAAAAAATCTAATAAGTTTTAGGAAACGTAGGAAATATGTGTTGTACTACCCACAGCTTCTGAACTACAGTGTCTGTAGTAACTGAAAGTTTTCTTTCTTCAGCTCCTAAAACACCACAATGGACTCGTCATCCACGGCTCAAACCTAAAAAGAAAACAACTCCTGAAGCACCTCTAAGCAAATCGGGTAAATGTAGATTCCTGCGTAAAGGAGAGAGTCTTTGTAGATGGTGAAGGTTCAGGATCAATACCAGTTGTAGAAGTCATAGCCCATGTGAACCCTATGTGGGTGAAGGCACAGCCATGATTTGCTACCACTCTCACTGTTGAGTTAGCAAAGGGAAACATGGTTGATGGAGACCTGTGTGGAAACTGAATTCCTAGTGCTTTCTGCATAAAGTTCTTCTCTTGATGCATTTGATTTACTTTTTATTATTTCATTCCATTCTCTCAATGATGAGATATCCTAAATAGAACCAAGCATTTTTATTTCAAGAAACAAGTAGCTGTTAAGCCCCTTCCGTCTCTCCAAAGACACATCAACACCTGTAAAGATATCACAGAAGCAGAAAGCTTGTTTGCACTTCTGAATTGGCAGGGAAGTCAGGGTCAAAATCTACCCCAGTATGAAGCAGCTAATAAATGAACTAGGCCGTGTGTTTGTGAAAATGCAAGCTAGTTTTCGAGCTGCAACAAACATCTATGTGCCTCGAGAAAAGTTTATGAAGAATTGGAACAAGGAGTTGAAAATTAGTTGAGTCTTAAAATGACTACAGGATTTGCTTCAGAAGAAGGGTGGGGATTAGCAAAATCAAAAAAGAAAGTAAAAACAGTATTGCTACTAGGTTTCTAGTTCATGCATGCATTGGATTATTCCAAACAAAAAGTATCGAAACATTTTCAATCAGTGAATGGTTGCTGACAAGTTCCCTAAGTAATACATTTGTCTTGGTCTCATTAGAGTACCTTTAAAAAAATTTTTTTTAAAAAAAGGTCTAACCACAATAATGGCTTCTGAAGGTATCTGCTCGTCAGTTAAATTCAAAGCAGAGGTCAACTCAGAAGATTACGGCAACTGGTTTTTGGTACCCCAGAGGAATAATCTTGATAGATTTTCTTGAAGGAAGGATGATCATAGGGGCTTATTAGGAAAAAGTTTAACAAAAATTAAAAGCTACATTGGTGAGAGAAAGCCCAGGGAAGTTGCACCAAAGAATTGTTTTACATCACAACAATGCACCTACTTATTCTTTAAGGGTAGCTTGGGCTGCCCTATAACAATTTCCCTGGAAACCTTGCACCATCCACCCTACAGCCCTGATCTTGCCTCTTTAGGCTTCTTATTTGCTCCCGAATCTCAAAGAACATTTCAAAGAAACACTATTTCAGTCTCTTGAAAATGCCCAAATTGCCATTTTGATGTGTTGTAAATCTAAGAGTACAGACTCCTTTGTGGATGGTTGAGAGAGATGGAGACACCACTATCAGGAGTGTGTAGAACTAGAGGGAGGATATGTCAAAAAGTAATAGCTTCACATTGTGATATTTTTGTTCAACAAAGGTTTCTTTGATGTTGTGGCAATATTGTTGACCTACCCTCATATGTAGAGGCAACCATAGGGTACAGTCTTCCTGGGGGAAAGGGGGCCTGTTTCTAAGTAGTGTTGATAGTGTTGCATTTGGAAGATTCCATAAGAAATAGCTGAAGGAAGTCTTTGAATGTGTTATTCAGAACTTTGTATCTGATCAGAGTCATTGGCAGCTGTCTTTCATATTCAAATAGGGTGGTACCTTTTTGTGACTAAACCACCAGGCACATTGACACTACTTATTTCATGCTTTGAGTGCCTTTGTTTCACCTGAGGTCTCAGCCCATTTCCAGATATGAGTTCTCAGCTAGATGAGCATTGTTCGTTTTGCTTATTCTTAGCTATGTCTCCATTCAGACTTAAAAACTATTTGTTATATTTATTTGTATTTAGACATTTTGTTTCTTAATGCTTCATAGAAAAGCCAACATTTCCAGAAAAATTAGATAAGAATATATTTGATTAAAATTTTAAACAATTTACTAAGGAAAGTCTTCTGTAACAGAATATTCTGATACAAGGACCTCACTGAGTTACATATCAGATTGTGTAGGCTATAACAGACTGTCTCATTAAATCCATGTTTACTTAGCTATATTTAACAGGAGAAAGTCTTCATATAATATTGTTTTTCAGAAAAAAACTTACATTAAAAAATTTACATTTACAAAGGGGCTTCAAAATGTTTGTGGACAAATGAAATTTAAAAAATTGAATTTTTCCATGAGCTTTTTGAAGTCTCCTTGTATTGAAATACTGGAAAGGTTTAATTTTCTGACTTTTTATAAGTATCTAAAATCCTCTTTGTTAATTTCATTGCATTTAATTAGTTCCTGCTACTGATCTTGAACCTGTTGCTCTTGGAACTGAAGCTCCAGAAACCACGGGTAATGAGAATCTGTGTCTTTCAAATAGCGCTTTTCCTAGTCATTGTCTTACTCCGCCACAATTATAGAAAAAAGATTGTCCTGTATCTTAAGGTTTCTTGTCTTCGTTTGCCATGCCATTACAATCTTTATTTTGAGGTTATGCTAGGTTCTATGTCAAGGTATCTGTTGGATTTAAGAAATCTATACGTGAACTGAAGAGCCCTAATGACACAGTTGTTAAGTGCTTGGTTAGGTCACTATGAGTTGGAATTGATTCAGTGGCAATGGGCATACTTGAAGTAATTTTAGTAAACCATACTACCAAGCAACAATGTGATCGTGTGCATTCTTTAAATAATATTGACTATTTTAAGCTGCATTTCAAAATAAGTCTTAGTGTATTCATCATTTGTACTGCTTGTTCTACATGAATTGTGGAAATACCATGTTTTTTCATTCATATTACTTTTTACTTGGTTAGGATCTATAAAGGGACTTCAATGTGTCGTGTGATTATGTTCATTGTTTAAACAGTATTAACTCTTCTAAGCTGCATTTCAAACATAAGTCTTAGTCTATCCTTCATTTGTACTGTTTGTTCCTTAACAATTGTAGAAACACCATCACTCTTTGCTCATATTATTTTTTATTAAATTAGGATCTATGAGAGGGCTTCCAAAAGTACACGGGGAAATGGACTGAGAAGATAAAACAATTTTTCCATAAACTTTTTGAAGCCCCATCATATGTGATGTATTGATAGCTGTTGTTGTTAAGTGTCATCAAGTTGTTTCTGACTCATAGCAACCTTGTATGGGGTTTCCAAGGAGTAGCTGTCAAGTTTGTACCGCTGATGTTGTGGTTCAAATTGACCTTGGGATCCAGTGCTTTATCTCACAATGCCAGTTATTTTAAGGAATGATAGTCTCTATTTTAGTAAGTTGTCAAATGAAAAGTTGTGCCCAAATCTTAAGAATTTAAATGATAAGTCACCATGATAGAATAAACTGACTGTTTCTCCTTCTAGAACATGGCTTCACAGTATTTTTTAGCTTTTATTGAGCCAAGGGACACTTTGAGATTCTAAAGAACCTAGTCAGTAAGTTATTCGTTGCTCTTTTTTTGCTTTCTAATATAAGAGCTCCTTGTTGCACCATAATTATTTAAATTGCAAACAAAATAGTCAATATCTCAATTTCAACAGAAGTTCAAGTAGGCCAGCAAATGCTTTTCCAAGTAGAATTTAAAAAGTGTATTTGGTGTGAATGTGTAAAAATCCTGTCCAGCTCAAAGTCTTTCATATTAGTAAAACTAGCATTATCAAAAAGGAGCTCTGGTAGTGTAGTGCTTACGAATCGGGCTGCCAACCTCAAGGTCAGCAGTTCGAAACTGCCAGCTGTGCCATGGGAGAACGATGAGGCTTTCTGCTCCCCTAAAGATTTACAGCCTTGGAAACCCTGTCAGGGTCGCTATGGGTTGAACCGACTCCATGGCACATAACAACAACAACAACAAGATAATCAAACATCTAGAAGAGCTTCTTGCTAACCACATAATGGTTTTAACAGAGTGTGAATGTTATATCTAGCTTATGAAATGAATAGAAACATGGCCATACCTTGGCCAAATCTGTAAAGAACAAGTCTGTTTCTCTCTCAGTTATTCAATTTTAAAATTGACTTGTGAAATTAATCTTCAAGTGAATTTTTAAAATCTCTCTGATTTATTTTATTACTTTTTGCCAGTTTTTGTTACAGCCTTTGAACCTGCCACTTTTAGTACTGAAGCTCCAGAAACAACATTAGGTAATGATATTCTGTGTTCCTCAACAATTTTTATCTCTCATTGTCAAAGCCATTTCATCATCACCATCCCGCCATCATCATAATCATATTTTTATCAGTTTCATAAGTCTTTCTTATCATTTTCTTCTGTCATTCAACTTTATTTTTCTTCCTAAGAATATTGAAAACTCTTAGTAAGTGGCCTGTGGTTTTTGAAAGAGCTATGCTTAGATCTCATGTAGAACATTGGTCAGCCATGTATTCTTGTTTAATTTGTGTCAAATACATTTTGTCTAAATAATGACACATACACACAAAAAAAATTTTAAACTGAGTTACAAACACAGTTGGCCATGCCTGTATTTTATCTAAGTAGTTCTCATGGGACAGCAAAGTACTCAACTATTAACTGAAAAGTTGGTGGTTCAAACTCACCCAGTAATTAACCTTACAGGCAGTTCTACTCTGTTACATGAGGTTATTACGAGTCGAAAATCAACTCAAAGTCACCTAACAACAAACACAGTTGTTTGCTCCTTTTCTTAATTTTATATGTGAGTCTTTCCCTCAATAATCTTTAATGATTAATATATATAGCATCAAAAATCTCCATAGTAAAATACAAGGAAGCTTCAAAAGTTCAAGGAAAAATTCCACCATTTAATTCCATTTCTCCAAACTTTTAGAAGCCCCCTCATGTATATATGCCTTAAAGCTTAGAAAACTTTAGAAGCTTGTTTCCAAAGCCACTTGCACTAGATAATCCAAAGTTTCTTCCTTTAGCTCCTAAAACATCAAAACGAACTCATCATCCACATCACATATCTCAAACCACACCAGACCCTGAAACGTCTCATACCAAACTGGGTAAATGTGTGATTCGTTTTGTTGACTTAAGGGGTGAAACCTAGCAGCCTGTCCCCATGGGGTCCCAAAGCAATGCCAGTGATAGGAAATAACAGGCATGAGGTATGATTAGCAACTCCTTCCTCTGGAGAACTGTCCAGGAGAATGTGGATGGGGTAACATTTATGTCTGATCTTTCAGTGGCTTGGTTTGTTTGGATAATGTCTCTTTTTGAAGATGATGTGTTTGCAGCAAATTGGGCATAGTCTTCTGTGGCATTGATATATCTGTAGTGAAGTATATCATCTGTTTATTACAGCTTGATTACATAAGCATGTTTTTTTCTTTAACTTCCAAGAAATGAGGAAAGCTATTTTCACATACACTGTCTAAACAGATTTTCCAAGGCAAACTCCTCCATAATAAAATTCAAACACCTTAGAAAACGTCATGCTTACTAGCGTGTGTAGAAGAGTTCAGTTTGCGACCGTCTTTTCCAATTAATTGTACCTAGCTACAGTTTGACAAAATCTTCAAAGAATAGATACTTTTTTTCCATTGATTTAAGAGTTTTAAAAGATTGTCATTTGAAACTAATATTTTGGAAGAAAAATGAAGGCTTTTCATGTATATTTAAACTTTCTTGTGTTCATGTCATTGCTTTTGCTTAGTTGCTGTGACAGACTTTGAACTCATTACTCATAGTTCTGAGACTCCAGTGACAGCATCTGGTGATGCCTTTTTGTGACCTTTATTAGAAATTTATTCTTGCTCATTAAAATGAATCATATCAGTATCTTGGCCAGATTCACTCTTGCTTACTAATGCTGCTGTTGTCATTCCATTTCATATTTTGTCTTAAAAGTAGTCAGGATTCATAATTTAAATGGTTACCTACTTTTTGTAACAAATTCTTTGTATCCACTGAAAAATAAGAGTCCTGGTGTGGCTCTGTGGGTTAACGTGCTGGACTGCATAGTCAGCTTGAACCACAAGGTTGGCGGTTCAAGCTCATGAGCTGTTTGGAGGAAACCCTATATAGGGTTATTATGGGTCAGAACCAACTAGATGGCACTTAACAACAACATCTTCCATAAAAATCCTCGTTAAAATTTGGATTAACACTGTATGATTCAGAATTAAATCTGAGGTCCAAATGATTCCCCTTCTACTTGGTATTTAGAATTCTCAAGCTATAATAATTAAGTACCATGAACTTTCAACAACTTACTTTCTATAAAATTTGTGTGATACTCTCATTACTCTCTTCCTATTTTAAGGAAAGATATGTCCCATTATATTAAATTATTCTTTAATTGCTCCCTGAAAGTGCCCAGTCGTTGTTGTGAAGTGCCATTGAATTGGTTATGACTCTTAGTGACTCTGTATAGGGTTTCTGAGGACTAGCTGGTGGGTTTGAACTGCCACCCTTGTGGTTTACAGTCCAGTGCTAATCGTACAGTGCCACACCAGGAGTTCTGTCCTAGTAAATGTAAATTACAGGGTCTTCCACTATCAATTAACTTGACTGCTCTTCTTCTTCATCCTAGTTCAGCATTGATTCTATACAATCGAATCCCTCTCTCTAATGATGCATATTAATAGTGATGTCTTTAGTTAACAAATAAATTATATGTCATTTTTTTTTCCTGAAGGACCTTTAGTACTGATAAGGAACAAATTCTATTAGTAGAGTAAAATTTTTTTCATGTAAGAAATAAACTTTTAAAAAATATAACATGTCTTAAAAAACATATAATTATGCTCACATGAAATATTTTGATGGTTTCTAAACCAACAAAGACTTTATTTAGCAACCTAACATTTTCTTTCTTTAGTTTTAAAAACATTGCCAAAAGTGCCACCACCTCCCAACCTTAAAGCCCTCCCCTTATTGAGTTTATGAGATAAATCAGGAAAATCTGTGGTTTTCCTATGCCTGTTGCCGCTGGGCCTCAGGAGTGACAAGGCTAACCTGCACTGCCCACCTCTGTGCTCCCTAAGAAGAAAGTACAAGTAGTGATTAACAACACTACAATTGCAGGGATGACCAGAGGATTCGTGGTTGGGGAAATTCTCTATGGCCAAATTTATCATGTGACCTTGCATAAAGACTTTCTCTGAACAATAATGCATTTTATTAATTTTTTCTTACTTCATTTAATTTATGTTAAAATGGTGTTGTTTGCATTGGTTTAAGTAAACAAACATTTCTTGTCTTCTGTGTCTCCAATATCATGTGAAATTTACATAAAATCCGAATTTCAATGAGTCCCAATGAGGCGCTGTAGGATAAAGTACTGCACTGCTAATAGCAAGGCTGGCAGTTCAAATCCACCAGTGTGCTCTGCAGGAGAAAGATGAGACTTTCTTCTCTCTTGAAGATTTACAGCCTCAGAAACCCTATACAAGAGTCAAAATTGACTGGATGGCAGTGAGTGAGTGAGGGTAGGGTAAGAAGCAAAGGTGGAGATCAAGTCGGGACATATTTCATCTCTTAAACAAATGCAATGCAGTTGTGAAATAAACCTGTTTCTGAGGAAGCAGTTCACATCTATTTAGAAGACAATTTGCTTATACAAGAGCAGCATGTTTAATTGAGTGGTAAAAATGTAGAGAGAAAATATTTAAATGAGTCAAGGATGAATGTGAGAGAGAGTAGTTAGACTTTGAAAAAACTTTAGAATTTGGGTTAGTGGAGGAAAGGGTTGTTGTTTCTACCATAAATTGGTTCTGACTCAGCGGTTCAAGGGTGGCTGGTGGGTTTGAATCACCAACTTTGTGATTACTAGTCCATCGCCTATCAAACAGCACCACACAGGGTAGGAACAGAAAACATAAGACATGACACCTCTAACAAGAAAGTGATCAACCAAGAAAGTAATCAACTGAAATAGAGAAGAAAAGTCTCCCACAAGATACATGACTTTTGGTTGATGGTTCTATCATGAAATAAACTGCAGGAAGCCTGTAGAAAGCCCAAGTTGAAATTCTGATGCAGATATAGCAGTCTAGAACTTAATTGTTACAAACAGGCTCTTTTCCAGAAGATTTTTTAAATCAAAGGTCAGCAAATGTTTTCCATAAAGAGTTAGATAATATTTTAGACTTTGTAGGCCATTCACTCTCTGTCTCAACTCTGCTCCAAGATAATATGTAAATAATGATACATAAATATGCCCTGAATCATTTTAGTTCATGAATGTGTCTGCATTCCAATAAAACTTTATCAATGCACAACGAAATTTAAATTTTAACAAAATATTAAACTTAATCATTTAAAAAACATAAGAACCAACCTTAGCTGGAGGATACAGAAATAGGCAGAGAAACTAGGTTTAAAGAGCCTTGGTTGCCTGTCCTCTGCTTTAAGCAGGGTACAACCTTCATGGCTCTTCATAACCACAATTTTGAAGATATATGTTTTTCACTTCATTGCTACTTTCATCTAAAACTTATTAAATTAATTACTCATACTTATTTTGACAACTCAGATCCTCTTCTTTCAGCTCCTACTGAACTGCAAACTCTTATTATGAAACCGGTGACATCACCAAGCCTAGAAATGCCACAAAGCCAACCTGGTAAATAGATTATTTTATTGGTCTGGGTACATTGAAATCTTCAGGAGACACTGTAATCCTCTAAGTCTTGTATTTCCAAGTAGAAAAAATATAAAAGGAATACACATTTGTAATAACTCTCTAAATACTATGCAATGCTCTTCCCATGATTACAGACTCATGTTAAATTGATAATCTATTTCACTAATTTTGTGCTATTCAATTGTACAAAAATACTAACCTTCAATTCCCTGAGTTTGCTTTGTACCATTTTAGAAAATAGTTGTCTTGGTTTTTTTTCTTTATCCGCATTTTTCAGTAACAGTTGCAAATTTGTGATTCCCATAGTAGTTGCTTAAATTTATCTTCCACCATCTGAAAAGAATGCTGGTTGAGATCAACCAGCAAGGGGAAAATTTCACTTTAGGAAAGGTGACAAAACCTTATTTTACACAATATGAACCTGAACAACTGCCCAGCAAACCTGAGAATAATTTTTTTATACCATTATAAGCAATGTTTCCTGACATTTCTTTTATAACCTTTCGTTCCTTTTTGTTGTTGTTGTTAAGCACAGGATTATAGTAATTTGTCATCTGTTTTGTGCATCTTTTAATTAGTTAAATGACAGTTTGTTAACCCACGATGAAATAACGAAGTATGGTTATTAATGTTGTTGTTGTTAAATGCCATCGAGTCGGTTCCGACCCATAGCGACCCCGTACAGGGTTTCCGAGGGTGTAAATCTTTACAGGAGTAGAAAGCCTCATCTTTCTCCCGCGGAGCGGCTGGTAGTTTTGAACCGCTGACCTACAATGATAGCATTGTGAGTTCAATTCAGATATTAGAACTTCCCTTAGTGTTAATAATAATATTGTTGTTATTATCATAAGGGCGAACATTGATCACTTATTATGTACAAGGGATTGCCTCACATACTTAGTGTGTATTAATTTATTCTATGTACACAACAACCCTTTCATGATCAATTGTACTATTTTGTGTTTTTTGCTAGTTTCTGATATCCTGGAATCAATTACATTTAGCCCTGAGTCACCAATGGAAACTATAGGTAAAAATGTACTCCAGTGGGATGTTAGACACATGTGCTTTTCCATCCCACTAAATAAGTCATCTTTGGGTGTCCTCGTTCTTTCCGACATCGTAGACACCCGCTATTCTGTGCTCACCCAATAGATTTTGATAGTCTTAAATATTAAGACTTGCGCATTGTGCTAGCATTCTCATTTCTGCTATGTAGGCCTCACACTTATTTAGTTTTCTCTCACTCTGAATGCAAACTTTAAATTTTTTTTTCTTTTTAATATGCATATGCACATATCTGCATATCCTGTTTTCCAGTCTCATAACATATGATTTATCCTTGTGTTTTCTAAGGACTTACTTTATACCATTTTCTCCCTCAAATCCTTATATAAAAATCTGTAAGGAAGTGACATTATCTGCTTTGCTTTGGATGGATATTACTGTAGTTGATCTGGTATGTGTGGTTTTCCCCACAGCATACTGTCATCATTTCCTGCCTTCATTTCTGCACTGCTAAATTGTAGTCATAGTCATAATCTACCTGGATGGTATTTATTCTCAAGAATGAAGCTGCTTAAGATAGCAAATTTCTATTTTCAAGTTAAATGCAGGGTTCCCATTAGGGTTTGCTGTAGCTGCCCACCACTAACCAACCATTCCGTTTCTTCTTTAGCACCAGCTGAAACACATTCTGTATATCCCACCCCCAAAGCACCACTCAGGCCAGAGGAGACAAAGACTGAAGCTGATAAAGGTTTTCATTCTTCAATTCATTTATTCAGCAAATCTTTATGTAGCATCTGCTGTGTCCTTGAAACATGAAATTGTTCAGACTGTGGTATTTGATAGTTGAGTAAATTTTGAGAGCTGTGGCTTCCAAAATTTAATTTGTCTCTCTAAATATCGGAATAGATTGCTGTTTCTTTGCTGATATCTAAAATCTGGAGCATAACAACATTTGAAATCCAGCAAACATAAATATTAGTTTGGGGATTCGTATCATAGATTTGTCTCCCCCACCCCACCCACCTTCCTGGTTCTCTCTTTTTACTGTCTAAATCCATTGTCCAATCTATAAAATTATGAAGCAAATCCTTAAGAGATTGAGACCATTGATATTCAAGAAAGAAATATTTGACTATAACTTTGCATTTTAAGATTTTAAAATGACTCTCCTTTGTTTTGATGCAGTTGTGGAATCTATTACAAATGTGTCTGAACCACCTGAGACCACACTAGGTAATGGCATGACTTCAACAGTCCAGCTCAGTGTGCTTTCTGTCCTCATTACCACCATCACCTGGGAACCACAGGTTCTCTCTCATTGTGAATTCATGTTGCAACATCATCACAGAGTTCATTTTCTTTCTAAGTGCTTCTATTCATAATCATTGTCCAAAACATCTCTTACGCATCGTTGCATCAAGACCTTGGTCTCTTTCTCTGTTGAATCTAGAGCATTTTTTTCCCCTACACATTGAACATTCTGCTTGCTCGGTACTATGTTGAGTATTTCAGATAATACTGTGTGTGTATGTGTGCAATGATCAATTTATAATTTATGACCTAGCAACATGCTTTCCATTAACACTCATTTTGTCACATTCATTTGTATGTTTTCTGTTTTTCTCCAATGTCTAATGAAATGTGATGCTTCTTGACTGGCTAATGCACATTTTGAATTACTTTTTTTCTTCTTTATGGTAAATATTGGGTATACATGGGGACTACAAAAAATTCATGCAACAATTCCACTTTCTTTCAATTCCATTTTTCAGTGAACTTTTTCAATCTTTATACTATTATTAAAGAGACAGGATACTAGGGTGGAGTGAAAATTTAAAAAGAGATGATATTCATTACTTTGAATGTATTTTGTAACTTTTATACTTGGAGTCCTGGTGTGGCACTATGGGTTAATGCGCCAGACTGCAAAGCCGTTTGAACTGCAGGGTTGGCAGTTCAAACTCACCAGCTGCTCCTTGGAAACCCTATACAGGATCACTATAGGTCAGAACCGACTTGATGGCACTTCACAACAACAACAACAACATGCTTGGAAAAGAGTCCTGGTGTGGTGCTGTAGGATAAGCACTGGATTGCTAACCACAAGGTCAGCAGTTCAAACCCACCAATTGCTCCTTAGAAACCCTATACAGGGTCGCTGTGAGTCAGAAATGACTCGATGACACTTACCAACAACAATATTTTGAAAGTATTTTGAAACCTGGCATCTATAAGCATTTTCAAACAAAATAAGTTATGAGGAAGTAGCAATGTTATTTTGCTATAGACATACAACTTGAAATCCTCACCTCCCTCCTCTTTTCCTTTCTAGTTATTGCCATCCCCTCGGTCATATGTACTCAAGGTTGTCAAGTGCTCTGTTAACCCTAGGCAGTCACTTTCCTTCAGTTTCCATAGAAATATCTCCCTTATATTGGAAATATAGAAATATTTCCAAAACTCAAACCCTTCCCAGACGAGCTTCAGACCAAACCTGGTTTAGCTATTATTTTCTGTGCCCTGTATGAGGTAAGTTAGTTGTCTCTAACCTTTTCAGGTTATTCTTTTTTGTGGCACCACAGGATAAGCACAGGACTGCTAACCACAAGGGTGGTAGTTCAAATGCACCAGCCATTACTCAGAAACCCCATACAAGGTTGCTATGAGTCAGAACTGACTCGATGCCACTTAACAACAATATAATAATTAATATTATTAAAATGTACAATTGTAAGTACTGCTATTAATGAGCCTTATCTTATTCAATGGAGTCCTGGCATGGCACTGTGAGTTACTGTGCTATACTGCAAAGTCGGTTTGAACTGCACGGTCAGTGGTTCAAGCCAACCAGCTGCTCCTTGGAAACCTTATGCAGGGTCGCTATGGGTCAGAATTGACTCAGTGGCACTTAACAACAACAACCTTATTCTATATCAAATTTTTACTTAATTACCTCATGACACATCTTTAGCTGCACTCTTATCTTTTTTATACCCCGTGGTAAGCAAATAGTACACCAGAATCTCAGCTATAAAGGAAGTGGTGGTTGTTACTGTTAAGTGCCATCAAGTTGGTTCCGACTCAGTGACCGTGTTAAGGATTTCTGAGGAGTGGCTGGTTAAGTTTGAACCTCTGGCCTTACAGTTCAAACCAACCTTATGATTGAGTGCTTATCCCACAGTGCCACACCAGAAAATCATAAGGCTGAGAGAAATTCTACACTCATAAGATTTTAGGATTTGAGGGGTTCTTTAAAACCATGTAATTTTAGGTGAAGAACATGAAGCTGTAGATACAATGATTGTTGTTGTTGCTATGTGCCGTGCAGTCTGTTCCGACTTATAGTGACCCTGTACAGGGTTTCCAAGGCTGTAAATCTTTACAGGAGCAGAAAGCCTCCTCTTTCTCCCAGGGAACAGCTGGTAGTTTCAAACTGCTGACCCTCAGGATAGCAGCCCTTTCCATAACCACTACGCTACCAGAGCTCCTTCAGATACAATGATTAGCAGGGGGAAAAGTTCTAAATCTCCGGGCTCAAGGGTCCTAAACCAGTGCAATCTCTAACATGTCTTACTCTACTCATCTCTCTACAGGCAAGAGAATTACCTGAAACCACTAACTGCCTTGTTATCTTGATTTTGTAAAAGCGAAAGCCCCTGAAGACTTCTTCAGAAACTTCTAGTGTCTAATAACTCTTATTTTCAGCAAACTTTTTTATAGGTTTCTGAAACCACTTGGCCTTGATAACCATTTTTGTTTCTTCTTTTCTCTCATTAACCCAATCACATTTACTAGTTCACTGGAATAAGTTGCTTCCACAGATATAAACTTGCTGTCTGATAATCACTTTATTTCAGCAGAAAATGCTTTTAATTTCCTTAGTTAGAGAAATAACTGGCTTTTGCAGCGAATGTCCTAGAATTTGTTTGGGATTTTTCTAGCAAAGGAGTAACTCTCTGCAGCAACATGTCCTGGGTATTCCGTTTCATTTCCCCAATACAACCAGCACAACTTGTGTTCTACTTAACAAGGTTAATTTTTTTCATTAGAACTTGATATTAAAATACACTCATTTTCTAGGTATATTTGGAATATAATATGGAAACTTTGCTTTTCACTTAGAAGACTTTGTATCTGTTTGCACTGAAAATATTACACCTTGGTATTCTGACAAAACTATGTGGGCTTTTAATAAAAATAAATTGTTGTTACAGTTAAATTTATTGTTGACCTATTTAAAAGACATTTCAAGTCGATTTTTCCAAAATTCTATCGGTGTCATTTTTCCAGCTGGATATCTTGGATGTCACTTAATACGCCGTCTTGTTCTGTTTTGTTTTGCTTTGTTTTCTTTACGATTACAGAAGAAAAAACATTTTCTGATACTGTGTGGTTCTTTGAGAGTTTTAATTACTTTAATTACAGTGTATTTGGGTCTTTGGTCACTCAACAAACATCTTCTCTCTCCTAGAGGCTTAGGTACTTTTATTTTCAAAAGACTCAAGAGCTTCCAAATCTATACTCTTTCTTTTAGTTCCCAAGCAGACTCCCCGTGCTCCTCCGAAGCCGAAAGTATCACCACGCCCAAGAGTCCCACAAATAAAACCAGGTAAATTTTAAACATACACCAGTCTTGATTTGCGGATTCCTGGTGTGGCACTGTGGGTTATGGCGCCAGGCTGCAAAGCCATTTGAAATGCAAGGCCAGTGGTTCAAGCTCACCAGCCATTCCTCGGAAACACTGTACAGGGGTCACTATGGGTGGGAATCGACCTAACAGCACTTAACACCAACAATAACATCTTGGCTTGAAAAGCCTGAGGTTGGTGGAGTTCGTGACTCATCGAATTATAACAAATTTGATTTGTAACGCTTGAAAACATATCCTATCCTGTAATGTAATAAATATTTATATCAATTTTCAGATTTTAGCAAAGAGTACATTATTGAAACAGCTTATTCCACATAGTTTTCCTAATGGTTGATATATTGGTTGGGATTGAAATGGAGGAGAATGCTTCTCCCAGATTGAGAATATTCTGATCCTCCAATCTTGTTCAGCATCCTTGTATATGGTTCCCCCTGCCAGTAGTTTAATTTAAAATTTATTCTTTATACATGGCCTGCTTTCAAACAGTGTCTAAGGTGCAGTCACCTAATATTACTGCAATAATTTAAGGAAACTAAAAGCATATACTGCTTAAATAATTATCAGATGGCAAGTTTACATCTGTGGAAGCAATTTAATTTGGTTGAGCTAGTAAATATGATTGGATTAAAGAGAGAAGAAATAAAATGGTTATCAAGAGCAAGCAGTTACACCTACTTTTAAAGATCTAAGTAAAGGAAAACATTGTTGTAGTTAGTTGTTAGTTACCATCGAGTTGGTACCAACCCCTAGCGACCTTATGCACAGCAGAACGAAATATTGCCCAATCTTGGGCCAACCTCACTACTGTTGCCAAGCTTGAGTCCACCGATTCTACAATTTGGCCATTCCATCTCATTGAGGGTCTTCCTCTTTTTCTGTTACCCTCCACCTTACCAAACATGATATCTTTTTCCAATGACTGGTCCCTTCTGACAATATGTTCAAAGTATGAGAGACGAAGTTTGGCCATCTTGGCCTCCAAGGAACACTCTGGCTGTACTTCTTCCAAAACGGATTTTATTGGTTCTTTTGGCAGCCCATGGCACTTTCAATATTCT
>NW_006408638.1:5679730-5681657 GCF_000296735.1 Chrysochloris asiatica | reverse complement strand
GAAAACATTAGCAACATCAAAACTAGCTTAACTCAAGGAGAATTCTGAGCTTCCACGACTAATCCTGTAATCCTATCTCAGGATCTGTACTGGGGGAGGGGAGGCAGGGGGGCTTTAGTATAATTTCATGTGTGTGGAGCATCAATGGGAGATGTAGAAACCAAATGATTCATGTTCTGAATTCTTTTTCAGCTCCTAAATGGTCCCAGAGTGTTACTTCAAAACCAAAAACATCACCAAGCCCAGAAGTGTCATATACTACACCTGGTAAATGCTTTAATTTACATTTAAGCCAAATGAATTCTATTGTCATGCACTGCAGAAATGAAACACAAGATTGATGGATATGAGGTCACCATTTTATTTATATGCAAATACCATGTTATATTATAAATGTATGATATATTTCAAAACATGGTTATTTCAGAGATTTCTTAAGGGCTTTCCAGTTGTTTACATAAAGCTATTGGTACAATCAAAAGCCTGAAAATGATGCTTAAAGTCTCTTCTAGAACTAAAGTTCTCTTATTCTCTGATTTACAAATAGTAACCTATCACTCTAACCAAGGTATGCACAAACATTTCCCCAACTCAAGAACATAAAGGTGTATCTTCACAAAATTTATATAAGTGTTTTCTAAATGAAGGAAATTATGTCTAACATTTCTCTTGGGTTCAGAAATTTTACTGTATCCAGCATTGTTTCCTCTTTCTGCTAAATTTTTCTTCCACTTTTATAGAGCAATAGTTTGGCATAAGAAATTTGTTTCTTAAAAAGTAATTTCTTTAGCTACAAATCTATTTGTTTCCCATCACTCTGAAAGGACCTTTGTCCAATTATAGAGGGAGTGATTTCATATTGTGAAAGTTGCTAACAGGGACTTCAAGAAAGAAGGAAAAGGTCAAAATGGATGTCACAAGAGACTGAAAATTGCTCTCCAGGATAGAAATGCTTAAGCAAATGGAAGAAATGAGGAGGTACAAGAGCTGAACAGAAATTTTCAAAGGTCAGCTCAAGAAGACAAAGTCAAATACTACAACAAAATGTGCAAAGATCTGGAGTTGGAAAGCCAAAAGGGAAGAACATGCTAGGCATTTCTCAAGCTAAGGGAACTGAAGCAAAAATTCAAGCCTAGACTTACGTTACTGAAGGATTCTCTAGGCAAATTATTGAATTGATGTAGGAAGTGCCAAAAGAAGATGGAAGGAATACACAGAGTCACTGTACCAAATAGAAATGGTTGATGTTCAACCATTTCAAGAGGTAGCATATGACCAAGAGCCAATGATCCCAAAGGAAGAATCCAAGGTGCACTGAAGGAATTGGCAAAGAACAAGTCACCCGGAATTGATGGAAAACAAATTGAAATCTTTCAACAAAGTGAGGCAGCACTGGAGGCACTTACTCATCTATGCCAAGAAATTTGGAGGGCCAACTGATTAGCAGAGATCTGCATTCGTGCCCATTCCTAGGAAAGGTGACCAAAAGGAATGCAGAAATCATCGGATAAAATCATTGATATCTCATGTGAGTAATATTTTAAGATAATACAAAAAGGGCTGCAAGCAACCATTGACAGAGAACTTCCAGAGGTTCAAGCTGGATTCAGAAGAGGCCATGGGACGAGGGATATCATTGCTGATGCCTGATGGATCTTGGCTGAAAGCAAAGAATATCAGAAGATGTTTACCTGTGCTTTACTGACTCTACAAAGGCTTTCAATTGTGTGGATGAAGACAAGCTATGAACAACATTGCAAAGATTAAGTATTCTGGAACACTTAATTGTGCTCATGAGGAACCTGACTAAGAGGCAGTTGTTCAAAAAGAACCCAGGAATACTGAATGATTTAAAATTTGGAAAGGTTTGTGATAGGGTTGTATTCTTTCACCATACTTATTCAACCTGTATGCTGAGCAAGTAATC
>NW_006408638.1:5676026-5677944 GCF_000296735.1 Chrysochloris asiatica | reverse complement strand
CTGTTTTTTCATTGTTGGCCTTCATAATTCTGGAATTCACATTTAGGTCTTTAATCCATGTTGAGTTGGATTTTCTATAAGGTGTGAGGTGAAGGTCTTGTTTCAATCTTTTGCATATCACTTTCCAGTTTTGCCAGCACCATCTGTTGAAGAGACTATCACCTCCCCATGTGATATACTTAGGTGTTTTTTCAAAAATCAGTTGGCTGTACGTAGATGGGTTAATTTCTGGATTCTCGATTCTGTTCCATTGATCAATGTATCTCATTGTGCCAGTACCAGGCTGTTTTGACCACTGTAGCTGTGTAGTAAATTTTTGAAGTCAGGGAGCGAGAGGCCTCCAATCGTATTCTTCTTCTTAGGCAGTGCTTTGCTTATCCTGGGTCTCTTCCTTTCCATATGAAGTTTGTAATTGTTTTTTCCATCTCTTTGAAGAATGTTTTTGGAATCTGGATTGGGATTGCATTGTATGTGTAAATTGTTTGGGGAAGTATTGTCATTTTCACAATGTTAAGTCTTCCTATCCAGGAGCATGGTATGACTGATTGATTTTTGATTGAGAATGTTTTGTATATAGTCTATTTTAGACTGATGGTAAAGTGGACTTTGATTTAAAAATTTTTTAATTAGGGTACAAAAGTTTTTTCACCATATTCTGAAACAGGGCTCTAGTGTAATCTTAATACCCAGCCCGAAGTATCATATAAAACATAAGAAAAAATGACATTAATTACCAAAAATACCCTGATGTTTATAAAATCCTTAGTTTGGTAGAAATGCCTTTTAGTGAGGAAGACCTCCTTGTGAGTAAACTTGAGTTTACACGTTTATAAAGTACTTCATCCTCCTCTTTAAAGGAGATTTTGCCATAAAATCCTGGTACTAGCAACTGACTAATCACCCAGGTATTTCCCCTAATGGGAAATAAGGTATTACCGTTCCTAATCTCCCGTTTATTGGCAACAACAGGTTTTGATTTGCTTATTTGCTAATGAGCGGATGATTCCTTTTGCTTTGTTCTTCTTCCCATAATAACTTTGCCCTTCTCTTAGGTATTTAAGATTTTTCACAAGCATCTTTTTCTTAAGTTGCAGACTATTTAAGGACTCAAAACAATACTTGTGTTTTATTTTGCTATCAATGGAATTTGAGCATGGCAGCCAAACACTTAATGTCAAAACAAACTTAACTATCTTAATGACTTTCTAAATGACTTGAGAGACACCAACCTCTGGTGTTTAATTGTATTAACTATTTCCCCACTTTTTCTCTTTTGCTGCTGCTTTGTGCCCTCAAGTCAGTTCAGGTTCACAGACAACCTCTGTAGGATTTTAGAGGCTGTGTATCTTGGAGTCCTGATGTGGTTTGTGGGTTAATGCTTTCTGCAAAGCCGGTGATTCAGGCTCACCACATGCTCCTCGGAAACCCTATTCAGGGTCAATAGGGGTCGGAACCGATTCGACGGCACTTAACAACAACGGAGCGGATACCTCATCTTTCAACGGGGGAGTGACTGGTGAGCTTGAACTGCTGATCTTGCAGTTAGCAGCCCACCTCGGAAGCCACTGAACTACTATGGTTCCTTTGCCCACTCTAGGTGGCTTCAAATGAACTGTGAGCTCCTTTGTTACAGTTTTATTACTACTAGAACCTTCTCTAAAGGAGCGTAGTGGTTACCTCAAGGTCAGCAGTTCGAAACTACCAGCTGTTCCACAGGAGAAAGATGAGGCATTCTGCTCCCGTAAAGATTTACAGCCACGGAAACCCTGTGCAGGGTCACTATGAGTCGGAATCGACTCCACGGTACTTAACAACAACAACAACAACAACAACAACCTCAAGGTCAGCAGTTCGAAACTACCAGCTGTTCTGTGGGAGAAAGATGAGGCTTTCTGCTCCTGTAAAGATTTACAGCCTC
>NW_006408638.1:5667146-5675926 GCF_000296735.1 Chrysochloris asiatica | reverse complement strand
CTGCTGCACAAGACCTTTTTAAAGTGTTGAAGATCAAAGATGTCAGTTTGAGGACTAAGGTACACCTGACCCAAGCCATGGTGTTTTCAATAACCTCCTATGCATGTGAAAGCTGGACAGTGAATAAGGAAGACCATAGAAGAATTGGTGCTTTTGAGTTATGGTGTTGTAGTAGAATATTGGAAGTACCATGGGCTGCCAAAAGAACAAAGAGATCTGGGTTGGAAGAAGGGCAACCCGAGTGCTCCTTGGAGGTCAGGATAGCCAGACTTCGTCTCTCATACTTTGGATTTATTGTCAGGAGTGACCAGTCACTGGAGAAGGATACCATGTTTGGTAGGTGGAGGGTCACATAAAAAGGTGAAGACCCCAGCAAGATGGATTGGCAAACTGACATCATCGATGGACAATGACAAGAATTGTGAGGTTGGCCCAGGACCGGGCAGTATTTCGTTCTGTTGTGTGTAGGGTCTCTATGAGTTGGTACCGACTCGATGGCACCTGACAACAACAACATGCAGGAGGGCCTGGCTGGTTGATACAGTTAATGCACTTGATTGCTAATTAAAAGGTTGTCAACTCAAATTCATTCAGAAGTGCCTCTGAAGAAAAACATGACAATCTACTTCCCAAAACATCACCCTTTGAAAATTTTATAGAGCACAGTTCTACTCTGACACGCAAGTGATCCAAAGTAATTCAACAGCAACTAATATCATTACTATTTAAACAAGATCCTCAAGTGGCCTTTGGGAGCCACTGTTAGCTGAGCGACCCCATCTATCAAATTAGATCAACTTATTTTTAACTGAAGAATCTGGAAAATTCTGTCTTTTCTTTTTCTCTTTCCTTTCAAAGGTATAATTTCTGTAAATTCCTAGTACTCCTAGAAGCATACAGAACATTTCCAGAAGCAACATATTTGTAAGTTGTGGCCTGAAATGATGGCATTTTGGAAGCAAGCCCAAATTCACTGTTATGTTGTCCAGACTGTGTAAATGGAGAGTGTTGTTGCCACTATGATATACAGAGCAAGGTTGTTTCTGGTGGTAGTAAGGTACAGAGAGGTTCATTTGCCCAAATTTATGCTGCCAAACAACCAATATTATAAACTTCAACAAGAAAAAAAGATATCTTCTTATTTGCAGAAAGTCAACATCTTCATTTTAATTTGGGCAAAGAAATCTTACTGAATTTGAGTCATTAAAGATAATCAACTTGATAGATTTTATTTTCTTTTCATTTTCATTGCAGAAGTTAATACTGGTAGTCCTATGTAATTTAATTTCATCATACTAATGTGTGTAAGGAGCTCTGGTAGCATAGTGGTTACAAATTGGGCTGCGAAACCACAAGGTCAGCAGTTCGAAACTACCAGCTATTCCTCAGGAGAAAGATGAAGCGTTCTGCTCCCGTAAAGATTTACAGCCTTGGAAACCCTAAGCAGGGTCACTATGAGTCAGGACTGACTCCATGGCACACAGCCCACCACCCATCAATGTGTGTAGAGTCCTGGTGTCATGCTGTGGATTAATGTGCAGGACTGCAAAGTTGGTTTGAACCACAAGGTCAGTGGTTCAAACTTACCAACTGCTTCTCAGAAACCCACTATACATGGTCACTATGAGTCAGAACCAACTCAATGGCACTTAACAACAATATGTCTAATAATTAACAGTTCTTTTCTTTAATGTTTAATATTTGCTTTTGTTTGACCAGTGCCTTGTTTTTTGCTCCCTGTAAGCTTAAGTACATGAACTATAGCAAAAACTCATTCCAAAAGGCTTTGGTTGGTCTTAATCTGCCAGTTCTCCAGCTCTGCATGTTCAAAGTAGAATTATGTCTCAAAACCTATATTGGCTTCACCATCATGATCATCATGGGTATGCTTATTACTTGTAGAATATAATATCTACAGGAATGATCACAACGTATCTGTACTGTTTCTCTCAAAAGGGTTCAATCAGAACTGTATTTCTGAGTTATATACCTGGACTCAGAAGCCTATTGGACCCAACACTTTGCTTACCCACTCCTGAAGGTTATATTTCAGAACAGAGGGTGAATTACATGTATATTTAATATGTATGTACTGGCTTCCTAAAGCAATAGGCTCTTCTGTAAAAATACAGTGCTGAATTCATGACAAAGAAATATTCTGTTATGTTTATTTATCACAAATCTCAGAAGTATCATAAGTAAACTTAAATTTCTATCAAATAGAAAGTCTCTCTGGGGTCCATTGTACAGTCCTTCTAGTCAAATAGATTTCTAGGCATGACACATTTTATCCAGTGAAGCCTTCAGATAAAAAAAAAATCCTCTAGGCTCTCAATTGAATTGTCTATTACCCTTAACGAAAAATCTTGGCAAACCAGTCTACACAGACTATCCAGAACCATGACAAAACTTGGTTTTCTCCATGTCAGCCTTAAAACTCAGGACAAAGGATATGCTCTGGAAACAATGGTCCATGAATGACTTGGATGCTGGCTCTTCAGCACTGTGCCTGCCATGTGGATTTGATTTCTTCATCAAGGGCAGTCCTGTCTTTATGATCACTCTTCTGAGCCTTGGGCATCAAGGTTGTTGTTGTTAAGTGCCCTCGAGTCGATTCTGACCCATAGTAACACTAGACTCCAGTAATTGAGAGCAAACCAAGAAAAGAAAAAATCTAGATTTCGCCAGACTATCCAATACTCCCTGATGTTCTGTATCTCTGCTATATTTGATAAATTTTTGCAATCACACACTTAAGCATTTTTATAGCTAGCTTCATGCTTTCAGTTAAACAGGGTTTTTGTTTTGTCTGTGAGCTAATCAAGAATGAGTGTTTAATTTTAAATAATTTTAAATCATGTACTATTTTCTTAATAAGAATTTAAATTTAGAGTTTGTTAAATCAATAACATCTGCTTGCATCACATATGCTAACATGCTGCCAGGTTTTTTTTTTAATAGGGAGAAGAATGAACATGGATGTTTACCTAATATTTTGTTTTCTGTTTGTTTGTTTGTTTTTTCTGATGCAGTCTGGGATGATGATACCTCTACAGTTGAGCAATTCAAGACAACAATAGGTAATAATTCCTCTAGACTTTTGGTTTGTATTTTGTTTTAAAATAGGAGTGAGATTGAGCAAAGTAAGGAATTACATCCTCCAAAGCATGCCAGCACCATCCTGCAATGCTTTCCAATTAGGATCATCATCTTCTAGCTTTGTCATTTTTCCCTAAAGTTTCTTTATTTTTTCCCTAAAGGATGCAATACATGATTCTATTCTTTGTTAAAATAAGTGGTTCTTTCATTGATTTTCCTAGAAGCGAGCTATCTTTTCACGTTTAATACTTAAAATTAGGAGTCATCAACAGTTTGCTAATGTTTCTCATGGCATATTAAATATCAATGTTATTTTCCCTTAACTTTTTTTTTTTTGCTGTTTCAGCACCTTCCTTTATTCCTCAAAGCCTCATTAACTTCAAATGTACCACTGATGTCACTAATTTCTGTAGATTTTTAGTATAGAATGTATCCAGTATAATAATGGCTTAATATAGGAGATTTTAGTGGTTTGCAAATTATTGGAAGTGAATTAGAGACTTTAGAGGGATGCTTGTTTGAGTCATTAAAATGCTATTCTGTTAAATGCAAAGTCTAGTGCTGGTTCATTAAAAAGGCCCATCTTTTCCATTTCCTCTCAAAAACAGACATATGTTGAGTTCAATAAATATCTACTGATTGCCTTCTATATACCTAGTTCTGTGAATTTGGGTATGATCCTAGAAGAATTGAATATGATCACTACCATCAAACTCAAGGCATTGGAGAAAGCAAGAATAGGTATGTTGTTGTTGTTGTTAAATGCCGTCGAGTCGGTTCTGACCCACAGCGACACTGTATAGGGTTTCCTAGGAATCGCTGGTGAGCTTGAACCACTGGCCTTGCAGTTCAAATGGCTTTGCAGTCTGGCGCATTAACCCACAGTGCCACACCAGGACTCTGAATAGGTATAAAGAACTATAAAACAAAATATAATAACAGGGAAGTTATAAATTCTAAATGTGTGAATTGTAGATGGCATTACCATAGATGGATTTTAAAAGACAGACTTGAGCTATTGATGATTTGTGAGGAAACAAAAAGAAGTTTAGAAAAGTGCCCAACGTGGCAAAGCAGTAGTGAGAGTTCAGTATGGTAAAATGGTTGACACATGAGTGAGCTTATGTGGAACTAAAACCTTGAAAAGTCCATTGGACCCACTTGTTGAGGGCTTTTTACATCAACTCAGAGCAACTTTGAATTTTTTTCTATAAGAATTGAGAAGACAGTAAAATGGTGCATGTTCTTGTTTGTTTTTAAATCATGTGAGTAATATAATTGGATCTACATTTTGAAAAATAGTTGTGATAAAAGTATGGAGGCTGCATTGATAAAATGAAAGATTAGTGTGAAGGAATTACCTTTTTTGCAGTTATCTAAAAGGTGGTTTTGAGAACCTGATCTAATAGGAAGAGAAATGGGGGAATAATCCTGAAGCACCTTTTGGAGATGAAATTACTAGGACCTAGAGAAGGACATCATGCTTGGTAAGAAAGAGGGTCCGTGAAAATGAGGAAGAGCCTAAATGAGATGCATTGACACAGGACCTGCTAGTGGAGTCAACAATAGCAACAATTGTGAAAATGGCACAGGGCCAGGCAGTGTTTCATTCATAGGGACTCTCTGAGTCCAAACAGATTCAGCAGCATCAAAGCAACAACAGAGAATGAACGAACAATAGATGGAGAAGAGGATATGTTGCCACTTTGATTTTGAACTTTGACAAGCAGGGGGTGATTTGGACATTAACTGAGGTACGAAACATGGAGGGAAGGGATAAAGGCAAGTGTGAACACACTTGTACTTAAGAGACAGTAGAACTTTCAGGTTGGAGTATCTAACTTTCAGGTGGTTGAAAATGTATTTCTAGAGCTCTAAGCAGAACTCCTTGTGAACCGCAAGGTCAGCAGTTTGAAACTACCAGCTGCTCCACGGGAGAAAGATGAGGCTTTCTGCTCCCGTAAAGATTTACAGACTCAGAAACCCTGTTCAGAGTCACTATGGGTCGGAACCAACTCGATGGCACTTAACAACAAGCAGAACTCTGGATTTAAGATTTAGATGTGGAAGTCATCTGTCTACATATGGGGGTGGTGAATATTTACTGTGGAGTAGGTTCTGTCTCATAGCGACCCTGCATAGGGTTTCCGAGGTTGTAAATCTCTATGGGAGCAGAAAGCCTCATCTTTCTCCTGTGGAGTGCCTGGTAAATTTGAACTGCTGACCTTGACTCGTAACCCACTATGCTCCCAGGGCTCCTATCTACTCATAGATTGTTCTTAGACCTTGTAAATGGTGTCATCATATAGAACGGTATACCAGTACCAGTTTCCATCTAGTCAGTTCTGTTGTGTGGTGATGCTGTGGGTGTCAGAATTAAACTTGCTCCAACTGTTAAATGTCAGGCCTTACTTGCAAGGTACCTATGGGTGAACGCAAATTACCAACCTTTAAGTTAGCAGCTGAACATGTTAACCTAACCATTTGCCCACACCACTCAAGGACTCTTATGTGAGAGTATAAATTTTGGTAATAAGAGATCAGAGATCAAAGATTGCAGACTCAGGAGAGTCACCAGTAGAAAGAGGACCAAGAAAGGAAGGTTGGCCAACAATGGCAGTGAAGTGGAGAGGTCAGAAGAGACTGCCGGATTTGAGGGCAGTGAGTTTGAACCACTGACCTTGTGGTTCAAAACGACAGATGCTTCAGAATTCACCAATTTTCAGATTCTAGAAAGGTAAAATAATACATTTACCATTGATTACAAACATATTAATATGACTGCAGTGAGAAATCAAAATAGTCATACTCATCAAAATGAATAAAAAACATTAGGTCAGTTCTAGCCAGGTTTTACTGTTAAGGAAAAATTAACTTTTGGCTTTGGGAGCTTTATAGATTTCAGAGCTATGGCTAATAGATTATGGGCCCATGGCTGTTGGAGTGCAGTGAGGTGGAAGCCAAACCTCTGTGGATGAAGATTATATGCTTGAGAGACTAGAAAGCATAGACTGACAGAAGATTTTGTCACAGGAATGATAATTTTTTAAGATGTTGAAGAATCTGCGCTGTTTTGTAGGTGGAAGAGAGGAACTAATGGAAAAATGGAAATGTGGACTAATGTGGACTAATGGATAAAAACATGAGAATAACAGGACTAACTAAAACATAGGAAACAAAAGGCCACAGAGGAGATGGCCCCTGAGTCATCTCCAAAGGGCTAGAGGCCTGGACTCTTCTCAAGTTGGACGAAAAGGTAGAACAAAGGAATAATAGAACAGTGGAATAAAGGAATAGAGAATCTTGAAGTCATTTCTTACAAAATCACTGCAAACTACTTACTTACCTTGCTACAAACTATACATTTCATATCAAATACAAAACCCCAAAAATCCTTCACCATTGAGTCAGTTCCAACTCAAGCATACAGGAAGAAGACTTGCCTCACAGCATTGCCCAGGCTGCCAACTTTAAGGACACAGATTGCCTCATCTTTTTCTCATGGAACTGATGCTTTAGGTTAGCAGTCAAGTGCTTAACCATTGCACCACTACTCCTTAGTGTTTCCAGGACTGTAAATTTTTACTGGAGCACACAGCCTTATCTTTCTTCTGGGGAGCTGCTGGTGGGTTTGACTTGTCAACCTTGTAGTTAGCCGCCCAATGTTTGACCCACTGTACCACCAGGGTGCCTTCCTTAACATGTGCTGTAGTTGTGTGTTATCAAATCAGTTCCAACCCATAGAGACCCATTCTGTTTAGGGTTTCCGAGAGTGGCTGGTGGGTTTGAACTGCCGACCTATGATCCAATGCTTATCCTCCAGTGCCATACCAAGGCTCATAGTAAAACATTAATTCTCTCATCTGCTCTCGCAACATAATTCATGTGCATTCATTTATTTCTATTTGCCCATTTTGAACATTGTCCATTCATAATGGTCTTGAATTGGATTTTTAACGGAGGGTACCGATTATTCAAAAAGACAAATATAATTGATTAACTAGTTAATATAATGGTAAATTCATTTACATAATTGAGTCTAAAATGTAGTAGTGGTAAATATTATTAGAAGAAAATAAAGACTGCCTTCACAAAGTCATCTCTGAAGAGGTTCTCCAAGCTTGGGAGATCAAAGTTCAGGGATCATATTCTTCAAATTAATATACAGAGGAATACCACATAGGGATAAGAAAGAAAAACATATAAGCCGACTTACATTTCTTGGAGGTAAAATTGACTGAGTAGGAGAATGATTCATATTCATTGCCTGTGACTATTTTTCTTTCTTTCCTTTCTACTGATTTCACCTGCTTTAGAAAGTCTACTATGGCAGTTTGTTAAATCAACACTTCATAGTTAAAATTTTTAAAGTACCTTTTGCAGTAGCAGGAATCCCCATTACCTTCTTCTAAATATTTTCAGTAAATTAAAAATAACAGAGGGTAGTAATATATTTACAGTATGGTGGATTTCTTACTATTCTCTTCCCAGCTTCTACTTCCTTTAATCCCAGCTCCTCTTTGTATACTCTAATATTATAATTAATTAGGGTTATCTATAAACTACAGGTTGTTTCATGTTTGTAACATTTGCAGCATCAAATCAAAATGCCTTCTCCTTTAACCTCTAGATAAATATTTACTTTGATTTACAAATGGAAATTCTTAAGATTTGGCTATTTGAGTCCCCCAAAATACTATATAGCAAAAGTGAAACAGTTTTCTATTCTGGTGAATTTTCTCTAATTTTGCAACCACTGATCTTTTTGAAGTTGTCTTTAAAAAAATAAAAAAAATAAAAAATCCTATTTTCAAGTACCCCTAGAGACCACATTTTAATTCATGGAAGTTATAACTGAATCAAACTTTTATTTAAAGTATCAAATCTATAACTGCAATTTAACTGGTAAGGAATCCTGGTTTGACACTGTAGGATAAGCACTGGCTTAAACTAAGAACTAATGTGGTATACAAGTTAAATAGCCCCCCCCCCAAAGAAAAAAACAGTAAAATGAGATTGTATGATTGATTGATTGATTGATTGATTTTTTTGCTGTTGTGTGTATATATATATATATAATGTTGTGAATTATATGATAGTTTACATGGGAGAATATTAGTTTTACATTCATCCTATCATATATTGTTTCATTTCCATGGTAACAATCCCCTCCATGCATCATCAACCAACCAATGGGTATACCCTACAAGCCTTCCCTCCACCACCACCCCACCCCCCGTCATAAGCATACAGCCCTTCTCCCTCTCTGAGTCTAAAGTCCCCAGCTGCTCCATCTCTCCACGTCATCATCTCTGCCTCCATCTCTGGTGTCACTGCTTCTCTGGGTAGAGTCCCACTCTCCACTCTTCTCCCTTGATGGTCCCCCGGACCTCCACTCCTAGACTGCAAAGTCAATCACTCACCTCCTTTTGCTACAAAGCATTTACCTTTACATTTCCAACCCTCACAATCAGTCCTGTTAACAATTATTCACTATTGTATCACAAGAGACCTATCCACATTTCCTTTCATCAGCATCACCTAGACAGATTGGATATTACTCGGTGGAGATTCTACCTTCCTCCACACCTTCTGGATCTAGGCTCCCTCTTGAAAGCTTGTAAGCCAGTCACTTCTTGCCTTTGTAGCCATCCCACTTTGGGTAGCCATTGTCCAAGTTG
>NW_006408638.1:5652073-5662807 GCF_000296735.1 Chrysochloris asiatica | reverse complement strand
AGAACCTTCTCTATGTCATGTTTATGGTTTGAAATTATAAATTATACTCCCAGAGTAACATTTAGAGCATACAGTGTTTTATTCTGGGCTTTTTCTTTCAGTTCCTAAAGATGTTCTCATTCCTCTGAAACCAGATCCCGAAGTCTCTGAAAGCGATACTGGTAAATGAATTATTTTATTTTCCAAGCTAGGAAATTTACTCTTTTTATTTCTTGAAATAAATATATTTTAATGGTTGTAATGTAGAAAGGATAGAAGAAATTTTTGGATATATAATGTGGGGTGTTTGTTTTGTTTCTTTTGGTGTGCTTTAATCTAAAAATCTGGTTAAAATCTTTTTCTCTGATTAATGTAAATGGAATGGTATATAATTTATTTTCCCTGGAAGTATGTTTCATGAATGAAAAATTATATATTGATTGTAAGACATAATTATTAACTGAACTAACCATTTCTACCTTAAAACAAACAAACAAACAAAAAAAAAAACAACGTGCAATATAACTAGTAAACTGTCATTTTTAGTTGTGAGTATACTTTCAAGTAAAAACTGTGGACACTGCTCAAAATTGTCCTCAAAGTAATGGTGAATGATAATTTTAAAGCTTTAGCTAAAATAAGTTCTCTGAGTAACATCTAATATGTAGTTTTCTCATATTTATAATGGTTGATAGAAAATGTATAAATATTCAAATGGATGCAAGTATAAGTGTAGAAACAAAGTAGTAATTTCATAAATGTCTTTCTTTGGTTTGCTTTTGGCATAGTTCTGCAACCCGTTACATTTAGAATTGATCCACCAAAGACAACACTAGGTAATGGTCTTCCCATATTGACCAAGTCTAATTTTTTGTGCCCTTTGCAATAATCCAGATTGTAAATCTTTTTCAAATGACCATGTTGGAATATCATATCTTTTCAATCCATTTCATCATTTTATTCATGTTTTACTTCTTTTCTCCTTTTTACTTGCCACTGAAGATTTGGAGCTGATTCATTATATGAATCTTTTCCAAAGTAGAGAAGTATCAGTTCATGGTTATAAGCCTTTGCCATGAAGACCAGCTTGAGACAGCTCATCATGAGTCCATCCTTACCACCTCTTTTTAGTGCCATCTTCCACAATATCCCACCTTCCTCATGCCATCTACTTAACATGTTCCATCAGTTCAGTGGTTCTCAGCTGTACTGTTACAACACATTCACGTGTTAACATGTTCCAAATTGTGAAAGGGGCTTCTCGTAGTGCCTTAGGAATAGTGTTTACAATAGTCAAATTTGCCAGAGATTTATATTTAAAAATAAACTTCAGAAGATTTCAAGAAGATTGTTGTTGAGTGTTGTTGAGTACGTTCTGACCCATAACAACTCTATATAGGGTTTCTGAGGAGAGGCTGATGAGCTTGAACTGCTGAACTTGTGATTCAAACTAACTTTGTAGTCCAGTGTACTAACGCACAGCACCTCATCAAGACTCCATCTCCTACTTGCTGGGTATTAATATAAATGATATTTTCTGAATCTGAGTTTCTTCAATTTGTTTCAGCAAGAAACTCTCAATTGGGACAACTTGCATTTATTGTATTCATTGTGGGGGAGTACAATTAATCCCATACAAATGTTGTTCTTGAAACAACAATATGTTCTCTTGAGTGGTAGAGAGAAGGGTAGAGCCCCAGTTAATACCAGAGCTGAGTCTAACTCAACATCTCAACAGGGTATACTCATGGAGCATATCAACCATAGACTATCATTCATTATGTGTACTGGTGGAAAAACAATTGAGAACCATTATTCTGATTTACCACAATAATTTTTATGACTTTTCTGTGTATACTTTCATCCTCATGACTCGGTTAATTTTGTTTTGTTTGGCTTTTTTTCTATTTCAAATGAAGGCATCTCATCATCACCAATCTGGCCTGGTGTTGACTTTTGAATTTAACAATCTACAACCTTGATACTTTTCTTTTGCAGCTCCTTTAGAGACACGGGGCATCCCTTCTATACCTATGATTTCACCTAGTCCCAGTCAAGAGGAATTACAGACCATTCAGGGTAAATTTTTTGTTTTGCAGTTTCAGTCTTTTAGGACCTTTAAGACATTGTCCATAAACAGTCACATGTACATTATATTCATATGTTGTTTCTAAACAAATTATCTCTTTTCCCCATTTTAAGAAATATGCATGCTACCTGATTCTTTTGCATTAAGAGTATAGTTCATGATTTTTTTAGTATAAGAATGTTTTAAAACAGTTTAACAAAGTTCTAAGTGTTCTGAAAGGAAAAATTTTACCAAAGTGCCTAAGTGCTTTTGAACTGTATTTGTAGTTTGAAACTACATTTGGAGGGGGGAAAATCATTCATATAAACTTATTGAGCCCTTCTTGCTAGGTGCTAAGCATAATTCATGTTAAGCAATGAGAATTTTTTTAAAAAGCCAAAGATGAGGTCCCTACCCTGAACAGCTCACCAGTATGATATAAATTAGTGACAATAATGCTACCTCGGTCTTTCCTAGCCAGTGTGATGCATGTATTTTTTTTATTTAAAACACATTAAATTTCTGTGAGAATAGTTTCTTTTACTTAATTGATTTTACTGATTGTAAAACTAAAGTATAAAGACATTGAAAATTTTTCTAAGACCACACAATTAGTGTCAGAGCCAGGATTGGAATTTATACACTGTTATCAGTATATAGGATTAATCACAGTGTTATACAATACAGTGAGTGTGATAGTGAAAAAGCAACCTGCTGAGCTAGTGAACTACCTGGGGCATCAGGGAAGGCTTCACAGTAGAGGTAACATTTGCACTGGGTCTTCCAGCTGGAGTGAGAGTTGAAGAGTCAAAAGATGTTAAAAGGTCTTTCAGGTTGAAGACAGCATAAGAAGAGACCCAGACTCAGGGCAGGGTATAACTCATTGGTTGCTTGGAGAAATTAGGATGAATGAATCAGAAATGTAGGTTGGGATGAGCTTGTCATACTTTCAAGGAAAGGGGCAGGAACTTGTTCACTGTGTGGAAACTTTGATTTGCCTGACTCTCTTGGCTGAAAATGAGCCAAAAACCAAGAGTTCCAGGTTTGTGTTTGTTGGCTCCTCTGCCCTGTCTGTAATACAGCCCTCATAGCTATATTTAAATCAGTGCCCATACTTTCCTCCTTTCATACCATTTCAAATAAAGCCATTGTTTGCATTTGTCTGCTGAAATAAAAGTTGTTGTTGTTAGATGCCATGGAGGCTCATAGGTACCTTATACACAACAGAATGAAACACTGCCCAGTCCTCCACCAATCTCATATTCCTTGCTACACTTGAGCCCATTGCTGATGCCATTGTACTAATCCATCTCATTTTGCTGACCCTCTACTTTACCAGTATGATGTCTTTCTTTAGAAACTGATCCCTCCTGATAATATGTCCAAATTATGGGAGACAAACTCTTGCTATCCTGGCTTCTAAGAACATTCTGGCTGTACTTCTTCCAACACAGATATCTGTGTTCTTTTGGTAGTCCATGATACTTTTAATATTCTTCTCCAAAACCATAACTCAAACATATCAATTCTCCTATGCTCTTCATTTATTGTCTAACTTTCACATGCATATAAGGCTACTGAAAATACCATGGCTTGGGTAAGGCATGCCCTAGTTCTCAAACTGATGAATTTGATGTCTTTGCTATTGAACACTTTAAAGTGGTCTTGTATAGCAGAATTGCCTAATGCAATATGCCATTTCATTTCTTGACTGCTGCTTCCATGAGTGTTAATGGTTGATCCAAGCAAACTGACGTCTTTGACAACTTCAGTCTTATCTCCATTTATCTTAATTTTATGTTTTGGTCCCATTGTGAGGATTTTTGTTTTATTTACACTGATGTGCAACCCATACCAAAGACTATAGTCTTTGATCTTCATCAGCAAGTTTTTTAAGTCCTCTTCACTTTCAGCAAGCAAGGTTGTATCATCTGCACATTCAGGTTATTACGAGTCTTCCTCTGATCCGGATGCCACATTCTTCTTCATATAATCCAGCTTCTCAGATTATTTGCTCAACATACAGATTGAATAAATATGATAGAAGAATATAACCCTGGCATACACGATTCCTAATTTTAAAGCATTCAATGTCCCATTGTTCTGTTCAAATGAAGGCCACTTGGTCTATGCACAGTTTCCTCATGTGCACTATTAAGTATGCTGGACTCATTCTCTGCAGTGTTGTTCATGATTTGATGATCCACACAATTAAAAGCCTTTGTGTAGTCAAGAAAGCACAGGTAAGCATCTTTTTGGTATTCTCTACTTTCAGCCAAGATCCATCTGACATTAGCAATGATACATCCCTCATTCCATCTCCCCATCTGAATCCAGCTTGAACCTCTGGCAGTTCCCTTTCAGTGTACTATAGCAGTGGTTTTCTAACTCCAGGTCTTTGCAAGTTTCATTATAATACTTGGCCTTGTCTTCCTAAAATGCCCTTTGAAACTTTCTGTTAATGAAATAGAGTGGATCACATATTAAAACAAAATGTTTTGAATTACCTTTAGCAAAATTTTAGTTGCATGCAATGTTAATGATACCACCCAATGATTTCCACATACCATTAGGTCATTTCACTTTGGAATGGACACAAACAGTTGTCCAGGTAGTTGTCCAAATGTCTTGGCATATATGAGTGATTGCCTCCAGTACTGCATTGTTTGTTGAAACATTTCAATTAGTATTCCATCAATTCCCAGAGCCTTGTTCTTTACCAGTGCCTTCAGTGCACCTTGGACTTCTTCCTTCAGTATTATTGACTCTTGACCATATGCTACCTCTTAAAATGGTTCAGCCATTTCTTTTTGGTAGAGTGCCTCTATGTATTTCTTCCATCTACTTGTTATGCTTTCAGCATCATTCAGTATTTCACCCATGTTGTTGTCATGTCGGTTCCAACTCATAGCAACCCTGTATAGGGGTTTCCAAGAAGTGGCTGGTGGGTTTGAACCACTGACATTGTGGTTCAAACTAACATTGCAGGCCAGTGCTTTATCCTGCTGCACCACACCAGGGCTCCATTTTGCCCATATGAGTTAAGGCTTGCATTTTTTCTTCATTTTTTTCCATTTCAAACATACTGAATATGTTCTTCCTTTTTAGTTTTCTGACTCTAGGACTTTGCATATTTCCATTATAAAACTTGACCTTGTCTTCTCAAACTGCCCTTTGAAAATGTTCTGTTTATAAAATGGAGTTGGTGATCACATAAAAAATCAAAATGGTTTCTAAGAAAATAATTTATAATTTAATGTACCAGCGCACCTTAGTTGGAGTCCTGGTGTGACACTGTGGGTTAATGCACCAGACTGCAAAGCCACTGAACCACAAGGTGGGTGGTTCAAGCTCACCAGCTGCTCCTCAGAAACCCTATATAGGGTCGCTATGGGTCAGAATCAACTCGACAGCACTTAACAACAACAACTCCTTAATTAATGAGTAATTAATGCTCAATTATTCCAGGTGCTGTACAGGGTGGCTATGAGTCAAAATTGACTTGATGTCACTTAGCAACAGCAACAACAAATCTATACTAGGCCTGAAAAGTCAACAGCACCCATGATGGCAAAATCAAAAATACTTTTCAAGAAATTAAATCTTTATCTAACTTCCACTCTCTATTTTTTATGTCTCTTGATTCATACAAGCAAGAGCCATCATCTGTCAACTGTGAAAGTACCTTTCTTGTAAGTAGAATCAAGAGAATAAAACATGGCAGAAAAATATTTCAGTATATTAATTGTAGCAGGTGTTTCCTTGGATCCAGTTTGTCACAAAGTAAACAATATAATTTGCTGTGTCTGTAAGATATAATGATTTCAGGATAAACTGGGATGGAAGTATTGCCGTACTTATTTTGTCAGAGAAAATTTGTCTTTTGTCAATAAAATGAAATAGTGTGATTTTCATATGAGTAAAATAGAACAATATTTATTGTTTTTTGGTGTAAATACACCTCTTTCCACATGATCTATATCACTGACATTATAGAATTTATGGACTAGGAAGGAGAAATTAAAAAGATAAGGCATAAAGATAGTTAAGAAGCATTCATACAGGAAATGCATGTCAGTATATTATTGTTGCTGTTTTTATGTGTCGTTGAGTCAGTCCCAACTCATGATGACCCTGCATTAGGTTTCTGAGGAGTGGCTGATGGGTTTAAAACACCAACCTTGGGGTTAGCAGTCCAGTATTTACCCTATAGTGCCACACCAAGCCCCTAAGTATATTGTTTTGCTGCTAGGTGACATCAAATTGGTTCTGACCCATAACAACACGATGCCTGGTCCTATGGCATTCTCATAATTGTTGCTACTCTTGAGCCCATTTCTGCTGCCACTCTGTCAATCCATTGCATTGGTCCTATGCCATTCTCATAATTGTTGCTACTCTTGAGCCCATTTCTGCTGCCACTCTGCCAATCCATTGCATTGGGGTCTCCTTCTTTTTCTCTGTGCCTCCACTTTATCAAGCATAATGTCTTTCTCCAGGGACTGGTTCCTCCTGATAACATGTCCTAAGTACAAGAGATGAAGTCTCACGTTCCTGGCTTCGCCTCTTCCAAGATACAATGAGATCCTTTTAATAATTACCAGCATAACAGTGTAAGAAGACAGAAAATAAAATAAATACATACTAAATCAAAATAATTGTAATGTTTCATGGATTTAAATGCAGTTTATCCTTTTATTGCAAGAAGAAGGCAAATAGGTTTTTTGGCATGTTCATAAAGAGAATTATTTGTTGTTGCTAGTTGCTGCCAAGTCTGTTCCCACTCGTAGAGACACTATGTACAAACAGAACAAAGCCCTGACTAGCTCTACGCCATCCTCACGATCATAGCTATCTTTGAGCCCTTTGTTGCAGCCATTGTGTCAGCCCATCTCACTGAAGGTCTTCCTGTTTTTAACTAATGCTCTACTTTACCAAGCGTGATGTCCTTCTCTAAGGACTGGTCCCTCTTGATAATATATCCAAAGTCCCTGAGTTAACTGTTGCCATCTTCCCTTATAAGGAACTATACTTCTAAGTCTGTATTTCATCCAAGTTAGATTTGTTAATTCTTCTAGCAGTCTATGGTATATCTAATCATCTTTGTCAATACCAAAATTCAAAGACATCAATTTGTCTTCTGTCTTCCGTATTTATTGCCCAGCTTTAATATGCTTACGAAGTAATTGAAAATATCATGGCTTGAGGCAGACATACGTGAGTCCTCAAATGACATCTTTACTCTTTAACACTTTAAAGCAGTTTTTTGCAACAGATTTGCCCAATGAAATACATTATTTAATTTCTTGACTGCTACTTCCATGGGGATTGATTATGGATTCAAGTAAAATGAAGTACTCAAAACTCCAATCTTTTCTCCATTTATAATGATATTGCTTATTGATCCAGTTGGAGGATTTTGTTGTTGTTGCTGTTGAGGTATAATCCATATGGAAGACTACAGTCTCTGATCTTCATCAATAAGTGCTTCAAGTCCTCTTCATTTTCAGCAAGCAAGGGTCATCTGCATATACCCACTGTCAGTAAGTCAATTCTGACTCATGTAGACCTAGTGTAGTGTTTCCAAGATTGCAAATCTTTACAAGAGTGGAAAGCTTCATCTTTCTCCCATTGAGTGACTGGTGGACTTGAACCATTGACCTTGTGGTTAGCAGTCCTACAGTGCCATCAACTGTATATTGTTGTTAAGTGCCATCAAGTCAGTTCCAACTCATAGCGACCCTGTATAGGGTTTCCCAGGAGAATGTAGTGGGTTTGAACTGCCGACTTTGTGGTTCAAAGTCCAGTGCTGATCCTACAGTGCGACACCAGGAGTCCTTCTGTACATAGCAGGTTAAAATGAATCTTCCTCCAATCCTGATGCCACATTCTCATTTAATCCAGTTTCTCAGATTATTTGCTCAGCATATCGATTGAATAATTAGGGTGAAAGGATACAACCCTGACACACAACTTTGCTGACTTTAAACTACATATTCTGTTCCAATGACTGCCTCTTGTACCATTTGAACACAGTGAGTTCCGTATAATAATGAGTAGCATAATCATGTAAGAATACAGAAAATATAATATATAGTAAATGAAAGTAATTATGTTTCATATATATAAATGAAAGTTATCCTTTTATCATTGCATGGGAAAGAAGAGTATAATTATTGGCATGTTCATAAAGGTAATTTAAAACAAGTCATCTTGCTGTGTTTTTCCCCAGCAGAAACAGACCAATCCACCCAAGAACACTTCACAACTAAGATTCCACGAACAACTAGATTGGCAAAGACAACTCAGGGTAATACTACTTCTCTACCTCTCAATACTATTGTTTTCTTATTTGTTTGTAATCAGGAAATTGAATGAGTCGAATGAGTTGATCACTTTCCCCCCATTGGTACGGTACATCAGCTTAATTTAATGCTTAATATGAATATTAGTTGAATGTAGAAAAGACGAGTTCTTTTGTTAGAACTCTGCTGTTGGATGTGTTATTTAGCTGCTCAATTCTAGTAACTAAAACTGAAAGCTCCCATTTCTCTTCTTACTTGACTTTCAGCTGTCTCATTTAACATCTGATAAATATAAGAATTTTTATTATCCTTCTCCTCCTTTTCACCCTCCTCCTCTTACTCTCCTTTCTCTTCTCACCCCTTCCTTCCTCAGTCCTGTGATTCCCACTGGACAAAACACATTGATATTGTAATCTGGAATTTTCTGGGTGGTGTAAACAGTTAACGCATTAGGCTGATGACCAAAGGGGTGGAAGTGTGAACATACCCAAAGGAGGAAAAATCCTGGCAGTCTACTTGCAAAAACTCAGCCATTGAAAGCCCTCTGACACACATAAGGTTGCCACAAATCTGACTTGACTCCATGGCAACTGTTTATTGTAGTTAAGCAAAGAAACTTAAGAAAAATGATTTTATTAATGATCACTTAATTTTTTAATTATCTAGGGAGATTTGCTCTGGGATTTCTGACTTTCTACTTTAGGATTCCCTGATTTCTGGAAGAAGTTACTGAATAGCACCTAACAATAACAATTTTTGGCAAGGGGACTTAGCTACATACAGCTGTGAGTCTCATCGTTATGCTCTTAGAAGTCCTTCCTTTATGTTCTTCTGTCCTATGTGGGTAAACATTCACATTACCCATCCAAGTGTCTGTGGAGAACTATTCTTGCTACAGTGTTATATAAAGAGAACTTTAATTATTTTATTTTGAGCTCAAAAATACTTACTGCCTGGGAAATTTATAGCCATTCATGAAACTTATAACCATTCATATTCAGTTACATTATGAAACATAATTTTAAGTCGTTGATATACTGATAGTATGAGTTTTCAGTCTAAATTAAATTCCACATTGTCCCTAAATTCTGTAACTGTGATCACAAGAATTAGGAACTAACAATTGAACTGTATTTGGCTCTTGATTACTGAATGCCTCTTTATCAGTTGTGGAATTCTCAGTATTTGGGTAGTTTTATTTTTTTTTCTAAATGATTCCTTTTGCCCAACTCTACCACTGTCAGATAATAGGATGCCTCCTTGTCTAGTTATCTAGTTATCTAGTGCTCCTATAATAGTAATACAACAGGTATATGGCTTTAACCACACAATAAAATTCTTTTCTCATAGTTTAAAGGCTAGAAGTCCGAATTCATGGCACTAGCCCTATGGGAAAGTTTTGTCTGTCATCAGCTCTGGGTCCTACTGTCCTTTCAACATGTCTGAGTCTGTCCTTTCTTGAAGATCTCCATGTGTCTTGGCATCAGTTTTGCCCTGTGTCTAAGAGGTTCTCTGCACAGAGTCTCCAGGTCCAAAGGATATGCTCCACTCCTGGATATTCTTTGTTGGTGGTAGTCTGATCCTTCTCATCTCTACTGGTTCTTCTAGATCTCAAAAGAGATTGACTCAAGATATAGCCTGATTCTGTAGAGTGTATCCTGCTTTATTAACATCATAAGAGTTTAGAATTTATAATCCAAAGGATAATTAGATGACAAAATGGAGAATAATTATATAATACTGAGAATAATGCCCTAGCCAAGTTGACACATAAAGAGTTAGAAGACATATAAACTTGTTTTCCCCATTGTCAGTTCATGATATCAACAAGAGAAATCTAATTTTATGGCTTGGGGGATTTTTTTGTCATTGAGGTGATATTTATTCTAAATAAATATTGTTGAGACAGATTCTGCATGCTGCAGGAAAGTTCCTTTCAATTTTCCAAATCTGTTTTTACTTGATTGTTTGAGTTAACATTTTATTATGGTAATTTAACAATATAAACAGAAATAAGAAGAATAATATGATGACACCACCTCCCATATCCATTGCCAACTTCAATAATTAACAACAGATGGTCAATAGTATTATATCCATGCACCACCCTGATTTTTTTATGTTTATTTTTGTTTTTCAAAAATGTTTAATATCTGGCTTAATAGAAGACAGGTAGATGTCATAATCAAACAGTATTTTTGCAGCAAACTAAATATTTACAATAAGCAGAGTAATTTTAAAGACTTTCATTGCCAAATGAAAGATTTCAATGTTTTAGAATTTCATAGATATCTCTCATACTTCGGACATACTGTCAGGAGGGACCAGCCGCTGGAGAAGGATATCATGTTTGGTAAGGTGGAAGGTCAGAGAAAAAGAGGA
>NW_006408638.1:5650171-5651849 GCF_000296735.1 Chrysochloris asiatica | reverse complement strand
ATCATAAGCCTATTCTTTCCTTGTTTATGCTTTTCATTCCTTTAATGGGAATATAGTCATACTGGTGAATGGCACCATTTTTCTGTCATTGTGTCTTGCTGTGGTGGTTTGCATTTTCTATGATGCTAGAAGGTAGACAGGTGTCTGCAGAGCTTCCAGACTAAGACAGACTAGGAAGAAGGTAAAGCAGACAACTTCTGAATACTTAGCCACAGAAAACCTTGTGAATAGCAGCAGAACACTACCAAGTACACTACCAGAAGATGCAGAAAGATGAGCCCATCGGGTCTGAAGGCACTCAAAAAGTAGAGTTGGCCATGATGACACAAATGGAGTAAAGTTTTCTGAACCTTCATTTGCTGGTGGGGCACAACCTAAATTGAGGAAAAGCAGCTGCAAACACCCATCAGTAGTCAGCACACAGAATGTGCAAAGTATGAATTAGAAAAATTGAAAGTTGTCAAAAATGAAATGGAATGCATAAACATAGATGTCCTAAGAATTAGTGAGCTGAAATGGACTAGTATTGGCTATTTTGAATCTGACAAACACATAGTTTACTCTGCTGGAAATGGCCAAAAGAACATTTCATGATCCATCTTGAAGTATAATGCTGTCTGTGATAGGTTAATATCCATGTAAGTTAATGTGCCAGACTGTAAAGCCGTTTGAACTGCTTCATCAGTTCAAGCTCACCAACTGCTCCTCGGAAACCCTATACAGGGTTGCTATGGGTCAGAATGGACTCGACAGTACTTAACAACAACAACAACAACAAGGAAGACCAGTTAATATCACTGTTACTCAAATTTACACACCAACCACTAAAGCCAGTGATGATGAAATTGAAGAACTCTTGTCAACTTCTTTAGTCTGATACTCCTCAAACATGCATTCAAGTTGTATTGATAATTACTAGTGATATGAATGTGAAGGTTGGAAACAAAGAAGAAGGGTCAGCAGCTGGAAAATACAGCCTTGGTGATAGAAACAATAATGGAGATCACGTGATAGATTTTTTTTTTTTTTTAATGCTTTTTTGTGAGTTATGTGATAATTTACATGGGAGCACATTAGCTTCACATTGATCCCATTGTATATCGTTTCCTTGCCATGGTTACAATCCCCTCCATGCATCATCAATCAACCAAAGGGTATACCCCGCAAGCCTGTCCCCTAGTCGTCAGCACACAACCCCTCTCCTTCTCTGGGTCCAAAGTCCTCAGCTGCTCCATCTCTCCATGTCATTGTCTCTGCCTCCATCTCTGGCATCACTGCTTCTCTGGATAGGGTTCTGATCTCCACTTTTCTATGTTCATAAGGGATATTAGTCTATTGTTTTCTTTTTCAGTAATGTCCTTCCCTGGTTTTGGTATGAGGGTTATGCTTGCTTCATAAAAAGTATTAGGGAGTTTTCCACCCTCTTCTATATTCTGAAATAATTTGAGTAGAATTGGTGACATTTCTTCCCTGAATGTTTGGTAGAACTCACCAGTGAAGCCATCTGGGCCTAGACTTCTTTTGGTTGGGAGTTTTTTGATGACCTGAACAATTTCTTCTTTTGTTATGGGTTTGTTCAAGCTTTCTACTTCATTTTGAGTAAGTTTAGGTAGGTCATGTTTTTCTAGAAATATATCCATCTCTTTGAGGTTTTCAAATTTGTTGTAGTACAATTCTT
>NW_006408638.1:5646163-5649959 GCF_000296735.1 Chrysochloris asiatica | reverse complement strand
GCTCTTATCTTTATTATTTCCTTTCCTTTGGTGACTGTAAGTTCCCTCTACTGGTCTGCTTCCAATTGTTGGAGATGCTGCGTTAATGTGTTAATTGTGGTTCTTTCTTCTTTTTGGATGTGCACATTTATAGCGATAAATTGTCCTCTCAGGACTGCTTTCACTGTGTCCCAAAGATTTGGGTATGTTGTGTTTTCATTCTCATTTGTTTCTAGGAACTTTGTGAATTCACGTTTAATTTCTTCTTTTACCCAGTTCAGCAGGGTGTTGTTCAGCTTCCATGTATTCGACTTTATTGCCTTGGTCTTCATATTGTTGATTTCTAGTTTTATAGCGTTGTGGTCTGAGAAGATGCTCTGTAGAATTGTGATGTTTGTAAATTTATGGAGGCTTGCTTTGTGACCTGACACATAATCAGTTCTGGAAAATGTTCCATGCACACTGAAGAAGAATGTATATTGTGCTGTTGTTGGATTGAATCCTCTGTACACATCTTTGAGGTCAAGTTGGTTGATTGTGTCATTTAGTTCCTCTGTAACTTTGTCGAGTTTCTTTCTGGTTCTTCTATCCTTTTTCGAAAGTGGCGTGTTAAAATCTCCCACTATAATTGTAGATTTATCTATTTCTTTCTTCAATTCTAGTAAGATTTGCTTCATGTATCTGGGTGCTCTTTCTTTGGGAGCATAGATATTTGATTATGTCATCTTGCTCAATTGACCCTTTGATTATGAGATAGTGTCCTTTTTTGTCTCTTATGCTGGTTTTTATCTTAAAGTTTACTTTGTCGGAGATTACTATTGCCACTCCTGCTTGTTTATTGTTTCAGTTTGCTTGGTAAATTTTTTCCATCCTTTAACCTTCAGTATGTTTTTGTCTTTGTCTATAAGGTATGTCTCTTGCAGGCAGCATATAGAAGGGTCTTGTGTTCTTATCCATTCTGCCACTCTCTGTCTCTTCACTGGTGCATTCAATCCATTGACATTCAATGTAATTATCAATAGATATGAATTAATTATTGCCATTATGTTACTTTTTGGTAGTGCCGTTCGTTCTTTTGTTCTGCATGCCTTCTTGTGTTGGGTTTGTGTTGTTTTTTTGTGTGTGCTATTTCTTGTTGGTTTCTTCTTAGTTTTCATGTTTGCTTGTTCTGCTTGGTAGTTCATTTTCATGGTAAGTTGTGAAGTATTTACTTTCTTTGGGGTTAGAACAGAACAGGGGATACTGGGTGACTTAAAATCAGGAAAGGTGTGCACCAGAGTTGTATTCTTTCTCCATTCTTTTTCAATCTGTATGGTGAAAGAATTATTCAAGAAGCTGGGGATGAACAACTTGCGATATGCAGTTGATGCAACCTTATTTGTTGAAAGTGAAGAGGACTTAAAATACTTACTGATTAAGATCAAAGACTACAGCCTTCAGCATGGGTTGCACCTCAATGTAAAAACAAAAATCCTCACAACTGGACCAATAAATAACATCATGATAAAAAGGAGAAAAGATTGAAGTTGTCAAAGACTTCATTTTGCTTGGATCCACAATCAACACTAACAGAAGCAGCAGTAAATAAATCAAACGATTGATTCCATAGGTAAATCTGGACAAGATCTCTTTAATGTGTTCAAGAGCAAAGTCTGGGGCCTGACCTAAGCCATGGTATTTTCAGTTGTCTCATATACATGTGAATGTTTGTCAAAGAATAAGACAGACCACAGAAGAACTGATGCATTAGAAATGTGGTATTGGGTAAATATTAAAAGTAGCATGTATGGCCAGAAGACCTAACAAATCTGTTAGAAGTACAGTCAGAATGCTCAATAGAAGTCAGGATGGCAAGACTTCATCTCTCATACTTAAGACATGTTATCAGGAAAGACCAGTCCCTGGAGAAGGACATCATGCTTGGTAAAGTGGAGAATCAATGAAAAAGAAGAAGACCCCAACAAGATGGAGTAATACAGTGGCAGCAGCTCTAAGCTTATATGTAACAATTGTGAGGATGGCACAGGACCAAGTAACGTTTCATTTCATTGTGCATAAGTTCCCCATGAGCTAGAACCAATCTGACAGCACCTAACAACAACAACAACTAGTGTATGTATAACTTTATCAAATTCTTTCTAAATCATGTTTTTATTGGATACTGGTTTCATAGTTTATATCCAAGAACTCATATTGTATGAACGGTTAGCTTATTTATATATAGGCAGTGGCTAGGAATTTGTTGATAAGTCGTAACAGGTGCATTTGGTTCTTAGTTAGCTTTAATTTAGTGCAAGCAAAGTCTCCATGCTTTGTCCATGATTTAAAAGTTGCACATGCAGCAAGTGAAGGTGGTTATGATAAAGAATTTGTTGTTTGAAGTTGAGGGCAAATTTACATAACCTTAAAGGGCAAGTAGGAGCTGTTACTATGTCAGACGTTCATAACCTTGGAACTTACTGCAATTTTTTTTTTTTTCTTGTATGCCAAGGCATCTTCATTTAAGCTGATCCCAAACTGTGCTGCCCTATGATTTGGGGCTTGTGCCAGGACTTAGGTGCCCTGGTGGTACAGTCCTTTAAAAGATGTGGCAGCCTGTTAACACAGAGATTACAAAGACTTAGAAGCTCTATGAACAGTTCTACTGTGTCTGATAGAGTTGCTATGAGTTGGAATCAGGTAGATGTTAAGAGGCTTGTGAGTTTTTTTGTTTGGTTGGTTTTTTCCAGAAAAACTATTTAGACCCATTTGTATGAGACAACAAAAAGGATATCCTGAGAAAGAATCCCTCTTAAGTAGCATCCACAACCTAGTCCATGCCTGCTTGGAAACACAGGGTCAACATGGAGAAAGTCATGCTATGTGTCATTTGTACCACTCTCTGATTCAACCCTTATAAACATATGTGTGAGCTCTGAGGAGAGGAAGTCAATTTGTAGTTTGTTTTGTTGTTTTAATGTCAGGCATTAGTAGCACAAACCAGCAGACTACTATTTGGGAAATGCTGACTCCTCTTAGTCTTCACATGCTATCCCATGTATGTACGACAACCCATGAGGCTTTGTAGTCTGTGAGGCCTCAGCTATGAGACCCAAGGAAACCACACACCTAGATTACTGAGCACAGTATGAGCCCAGTAGTGGAATCTCTCCAACACCTTTCCTCTGTGGGACCCTTGCTCTCACCTCTTCTTACACAATTTCCCTGCAGGGCACTACAACTGGAATGCTATAATGTTGAAGCTTACCTTCTAATCTCAAGCAGTAGCAGAAATCCACTTTGCCAGAGGCATTTAAGGACCATTTTGATTATTTCTTTCACATTCTTGGGCCCCTAATCCACGCAGGAGAGCTGTGTCCTTCTTTCCTTTTTCTTATATTGGACAGAATGTGTGGGTTCTTCAAGGTGTTTCTCCTGGAGTACCTGTATGTTTGTTTTTTATGTTATCTTCATACAATGGTTTTAATGCTTTTTAAAAACAGCAAGTATGAAATCATCTTCTTAAATTATTTTTATCATTGGTCACCAGAAACTATGTGGAAATACTGTTTACATATGTGATCACAAAACTCCTTCATCTTTTTTTTTTTAATTGAAACCCTAGAGCATTTTCTTAAGAGCATATGTTGTTTGGTGATAATGAGTAGCTAACAACCTAAACATAAATTATTATACTTCTGCTGTTTTTTTACAAAGTTTCTTCTATTTAAGTAAATGCTGTGGAGAAACCTAAAACAAAAACTCTTTAATCTTGTGCCTTTGAAATCTTGAATGTAGTCCTGATTACTTGTGATCTGTTCAAAGACTCTCTTCAAAA
>NW_006408638.1:5642964-5646063 GCF_000296735.1 Chrysochloris asiatica | reverse complement strand
GAACCTAATAAGAGCTATGATCTTTAAATTTGTAAAAAAATCAAAAAAAAAAACAAAAAACTAAAAGCAACCTAACATTGAAAGGAATTTATATGAAAAGCTAGAATAAATTAACAGGGACCTCTACCACCCTAAAGGAAAACATTTGTACATCATCGTCATGCATTTTAAAGTCTGTGGGAATTATTTTTTATGACATCAGTACCTCTGTCTGCTCTGATTATTGGTCTTTATAAGGCCCAAGCAAACCTACACAGAATGCCAGTGTAAGTCTTCTGGGTTTGGCCTGAAGTATGGCAAAAAGTCTTCACCTCAGTCTTTACATTGGAACCTTATAAATGAGCTATATTATGACCTGTTTCACAGGTGTCAACTTTTTTAACTTGGTTGGCACAGGCATTGCTGATTTATGGTTATACAAATGACTACTCAAATGTGTGAACAAAACCATTTAAACTATGTAATCTACTAGACATTTTTTAAGAAATTTTTTCCAGTCCTCGCTAGTACATTGCTAAGAAAGTTAATGATGGGAGGCAGTATGATATGTTGAGAGAGGCAGAGAAGACCAGGGACAGGATGGACAGATTACAATACGAAGGCACACTTTTAAACCATGCTGCTGTTGAGTACCATGGAGTCAGTTTTGACTCATAGTGACCCTCTGCAGGGTTTCCGAGGCTGCAAATCTTTACAGGAGCAGAAAGCCTCATCTTTCTCCCATGTAACAACTGGTAGTTTCGAACTGCCAATTTTGAGGTTAGCAGCCTGAGGTTAGCAGCCTGATTCATAACCACTATATCTCAGCAGAAACTCTCAAGAGTTTGTCTCTTTACAGTGAAAGTTCATTTATCCAGTCAACAAGTCTTCACTGGAAGTCCTAACAGTGGCAGTCACAGTGTCAGGTCCTGGATAACAGGAGCAGAAAGTAACAACGAGGCCTGATGATCTCAGGGTTTGTCTGGGTTCTTGCTCCATCCTCACCCTCTCTGGATGGCTAGGGTAGTACCTGAGGTCACTTTCTATCATTCCTAAGCTTTACAGCCCTGATAAAGTGTGATGATTTATTCAATTAAAAGTTTATGAGCAGAAGTAATTTTACAGAGACTACATATTAACCTGGTGTGGCACAAAGTCGTTTGAACTGCAAGGTTGGTCGTTTAAGCTCACCAGCTGCTCCTCGGAAACCCTGTATGGGTCGGAACCAACTTGAAGGCACTTAATAACAACAAAAACATATTTAAACTCTCTTAATCTTAACTGTCTAAAATCATTTCTCTTGTTGCCTTTGAGGTTCTTTGTGGGGGTTTTTTGTTGTTGTTGTTTTAGCAAAATATTGTCCCATAGTGACATCTAATTGAGAGCTGTGCATGGATGGATGTATAGGTTATAGATTAGTGGATGGGTAAGTGGGTGAATGGATGGATAGATGGATGGATATAAGCTTACTGGGTTAAGCAAACTTCTGGCCGAATGAATGCTTTTGAAAAGCATGGATTGAATGTTGACTAATCTTAAACACTTACTACAAATGACCTACCTCATTTTGCCTTGTGAAATTTTAATTTCCAGTAATCAATACTTTACTTATTTCGTTTTCCTTTAGCATAAGTGCCATAATACATAATTGGAGGTTTCAGAACATTCCTTCTACTTCCTCTCAGAATTATTGGTACCCAAGGTGCTAAATCCTCTATTTAGTGTGTTTTATAGTCTCAGTTATTAAATATGAAGTGTTTCCTCTGTTTCAGCACCACACAGATTGTACACTACTCCTGTGAGGCCCAGAGCAGTGGACAAATCCCAGGTCAAACCTGGTAAGTTGTTTCTTTATTTCCATTAGCCTAAATGACCAGTAGGTCCAGGGAAGACACAGCATGTATTTAAACAGATAACGTAGCAAAGGCGGAATATATATGCAAATTGTAATAAAAACCATATAAAAATTCTGAAGATTCAAGTATTAATCTATTACTTTGTGGACTAAGGTGCCCCTGACCCAAGCCTTGGTATCTTCAGTTGCCTTGTGTGCATATGAGCACTGGACAGTGAATAAAAAAGACTAGAAATCATTGGTGCATTTAAATTGTGATGTTTATGAAAACTATTGAAAGTACCATGGGTTCCCAGAAGAACAAACAAATCTGTCTTGAAAGAAGTACAGTCAGAATGCTCTTTAGAAGCGAAGATGTCAAGATGTCATCTCACATACATTGGACATGTTACCAGGAGGTACTAATCCCTGGAAAGGGGCATAATGCATGGTAAAGTAGAGAGTCAGTGAAGGGGAATAAGACCCTCAATGAGACATATTGGCACAGTACATGCAACAATGGGCTCAAACATAGCAACAGTTGTGAGGTTGGCAAAGGACCAGGCAGTGTGTTTTCCTGTTGTACGCAGGGTCTCTATGTGTTGGAACTAACTCCAAGGCACCTAAGAACAATGACAACAATGAACCCCGAAAAGTTACAAGGCTTGATTGAGATTTTTAAGGATTGACAGATTCAGATACCACCAGGGAGTGTGGAGATAAAAAGTATTTTTAAAATAGTCTTTATGCATAAGTCATACACGTGTGCAATTTCAATTTCAGTTATAGCAATACCATGTTGTGTTGTTTAAGTGCCATGCTGTCTGTCCATTCCAACTCATAGCATCTATGTATAGGATTTCCTAGGAGTGACTGGTAGGTTTGAACCACCAACGTTGTGATTAGCAGCCCGGTGCTTATCCTACAGTGCCACACCAGGACTCCATTAGTAACATAGGATTAGCTATAGCATAATACTTGCTGTTGTTAGGTGCCGTTGAGTCAGTTCTAATTCATAGCAATCCTGTGTACATATGAGTGAAACTCTGCCCAGTCCCTTACCAGCCCCATAATTCTTGTTTTGTTTGTGTCCATTACTGCAGTCACTGAAGTCTGTCTCTGGAGGGTCTTCCTCATTTTCCCTACCAAGCATGATGTCCTCCAGAAACTAGTCTCTCCTGATAGCATGTCCAAAATACGTGAGATAAAGTCTCAAAGTCCTCACCTCTAAGGAACATTCTAACTGTACTTCTTCTAAGACAGACGGCTCATTCTTCTGACAGTCT
>NW_006408638.1:5634748-5642359 GCF_000296735.1 Chrysochloris asiatica | reverse complement strand
GTATTAGGTGATTTAAAATACCTTGGCTTGTATCAGGTGTACCTTAGTCTTTTAAGATGTTTAGAGAACTGTTGCTGCACATTTGTCCAAGGGACTATATTGTTTGATTTTATGACTGCTGCTTCCATGGGCATCGATTGTGTATTCACATAAAATGAAATCTCTGACAACTCAAATTTCTTTCTCCATTTACCATGATGTTGCTTATTGGACTAGTTGTGAGGACTTTTTTTATCTTTATGCTAAGGTATAATCCATATTGAAGGTTATAGTCTTTGACACAATCAAGTAAGTGCTTCAACTCCTCTTCACCTAGCAAGCAGGATTGTCTCAGATCACAGATTGTTAATGAGATGTCCTTCAATCCTGATGCTGTGTTCTTCTTCATATTGTACAGCTTCTTGAATTATTTGCTTAGCATACAACATGATACTACTTATTGTCAAGTGATATTTGTCTTTTAAGGAAAGATAGTCTCTTTCAGTATAAGAAGGCTCTTGCTTGGAAAGAATATTCTTATTTAATATCTATAGAGAGAAAATATATTGTACAGGTTATAAACAGACAATTTTATATTGGGATAATTATGCATTGGGAAACATTTTAAATTTAATAGATTTTACAAAAATTATAGGATCTCCTTCACTGAAGGTTGTTTAAGGAAAAGTTAACCAGGAGGGGTTGATTTGGCTCATATAAATTGCTCCTACTGTGGTGCTGCAGGATAATGCACTGGACTGCAAGATCAGTTTGCACCACAAGGTCGGAAGTTCAAACTCACCGGCTCCTTGGAAACCCTATACAGGGTGGCTATGAGTTGGAACCAACTCAGCAGCACTTAACAACAATAAGACTGCTCCTACTCTGAAGCACAAGTAGTATCAAACTCTGGTGTTGTTTTTTGCCCTTTTTTTGATGTGATTCTGAGAAGTTGTCTTAAAATTCTAAATTATGGAACTGACTTACAAATTAATGTTCTTTGTGAACATCTCTCCTTATACATGGAAGAAAGAACCATTTTTTTTAAATATCATCTGTTTTATGGAGAGCCTATGTGGTTCTGTAGGATAAGCACTGGACTGCAAGGTCAAGGTCAAGAATTCAAACTCACCAGCCGCTTTTGAGAAACTCCATTCAGGGTCGCTATGAATTGGAACAGACTCAATGGCACTTAACATCAATAAAAATATTCTTTGTAGTTATCCTCAAATGGTTAAAGTTAATTAGACACACACATCTTTTATAAGTGAATATATTGCCATGTGACTTTTGTATAATGATAACTGCTGAGAGCTTAACATGTGACTGGCTATATTAAGCATCGCTCCAAAATAATTAAATGATAACAACAAATGACTTACATTGATTGACTATTTGCCACATACCTAGTGAGGTACAGTTGAGGAAATTCAGGCACTTGGAGGAACTACAAAGTGAACTTAAAGCCAAGCAGTCAGACTTAGCATTTGCACTCTTAATCAAAATATAATTGACAATTTTTATTTAAATTGTATTCTAAATGGAGGATAAAATAGATGACTTCTTAAAGTCCTGGGTGGTCCTGTAGATCTCTATAAAAAGGTACATTAAAATACTTAACAGCATAGCATTGGGTTCAGTAATAGACTTGTACCACAACTGTTAGGAGGGAACATCTATACCTAAAGACTCCTGCAAAAAGATCACCAAGCTATGAGTTATGGCTTAAGGTCTGGATAAATAAACATACTTCAGGGTTTGGTTTCTCATTAGGTATATGTAGTAATACTCATTCAATTCTATTTTGGAAAATATCTCATAGTTATAAATAAGACAAGAAATTGACTGCTTATAATTATGCATTTCCTTGCCAGTTATTTTTTAAAGTCAAGCAGTAAAGCCCAGTTTAACACAGAGTACAAATTCAGGTCTCTGTTTCCAAATTCAAGTCTATGATTTTTAACTAGAATTATGGTTTCTCTTATCCTGAAAAAATGTTTTGTGTAAGTCACCTGCTTTTAATTTTTACTCCCCAGTAAATGACTTGCCATCCTCTTAGTTTTGCGTTCAAACTTTTAATGATGAAATGTCTGAATTATTTCCTACTTTATTCTAGTTATGAATAAGACAATTGCAAAACCTAGACCCAAGCCCAGTAAAATGCCCAAAGGGAATGGAGTGAAAACAGGTAATGTTCACAAATTTATTTCCTTTTTTAATCCTATCAAAATTATAAATGTAATTTTTTATGTAATTATAAATGTAATTATTTAGTTTCCACAATTCTGTTGAATCCATACTTCAATTTAAAAAAAAAAAATTTTTTTTTTGGACGTTCTTAGTATAACTGGAATTAAACATGGATACTTATTCCAATATAAAAACCTCAAATGACTATAAAAACAAGAAAGAAGACTTTTGCACTTTTCCAAACCCAGTCTATTAAATGAACTACCACATACATACAATCTTGATCTTTTCAAACGATCCTGATTAAAATAACTGTTTTCTCTAATCTCAAAACACTTTCCTTATTAGGGTTTGATCTTTGAAGTTGTAATTACTTGGTTTTCATGTTATCATTTCATAAGGATCATTACAATTTTTGTTTTTCAAAAGGCTTCTACTTGTTAGCAATTTGGAGTATTATGGTTGAACAAGAAGAAGCTGATATAATCAGAAATTAGTAATTGTTGTAATTACAAACATATTGATATTCTCAAATCATTGAATTATCCAATTAGATGTATCCAATTAGGTATCATACAGAGAACTAGGGCACTGGTCTGGTCAAAGTTAAACTTCAAACTCACCAAGTGGATAAATGGTAGATATTGCATTCTTATAGCTTGGATTGTACGTTTCCCTTGAAACCATTATTTAAGTGGTATAAATCTTCTGCTTGCTAATGTAAGAAAAAAATGAAAATTAGAATTTATTTAATACGTATATATGTGCTTATGCACTGGACTGCAAGGTCTATCAGGGTCAGCAGTTCAAATCCACTTGCCACTCTTAAGAAACCCTATACAGTACAGAGTTGCTATGAGTGAGAACCAACTCAATGGCACTTAAGAACAAGAATAACATATTTGTTTAACCAACCCAGCATAGTCCGTAATGAAAAATAGATGTGAAAAAATGTCTAAATATATTTAATCTAAAAATCATATTGATTTGTTTTAGAATATGGGTTTGTGGTTTTACTTGATTATTATGATATCTGAAATTCTAGGAATTCACTTCTCTTTAAATCAAATAAAAAGGCTAATACTGTAAGTTCCTGACTCATGAAATGCAAGAAAACCTTCCAGTTTCCATTTGTGCTCAGCTGCTCCTTTCATTCTTCCCAATGATAGGATTAAGAATCGCATCGTTTCTCAGATTCATATAAACAATCTGTCTCTAAACTGAATCACTTTCTCTAAAATGCTTTTAGGGGGGGAATAGGTACAAATGTTTTTAATATTCAAAGTAACTCCCTGGAACTTGTGAGTAATAATAGAAGACAGTATTTAGATATCAACGAAGAAAATGAAAAATGAAAGAAAAATGGCTATGATCAAATTTAAAAGCCACTAAATTTCAGATGGGAGTCCTGGTATGGCACAGTATGATAAGCACTGGACTGCAAAGTTGGTTTGAACTGCAAGGTCAGTGGTTCAATCCCACCAGTCTCTCTTTGGAAACCCTACACAGCATCGCTATGAGTCAGAACTGACTCCATGGCACTTAACCACAAGAAAAACAATTTTCAGATGGCAATGCAGTGGCTCCATATGATAAGCACTGGACTGCGAACCACAAAGTCAGTGGTTGGAGCCCACCAACCTCTGTGTGGTTCCTTCAGGGTCAGCCTCAGCTGAGAAAGCCTAGAAGGGAGTTCTGGATGGTACATCTTTGTGTCTACCACAACCATACATTACCATGAAGTGGGATTTGTCCCTGTAATGCAAGATTGGCTCTGAATTACACAAATCTGTATAATTTCACATTAACAGAATAGAAGAAAAAAATTGTAATAAGATTATATTGAAGGAAAAAAACAAACCTTAAAACATTTCTAAATCTATTCATAATGAAAAATCTCAAACTAGAAATAGAAGAACACTTCCTCAACCTTAGAATCAGCTGTGAAAAACCATGTACTTAATGGCAAAAGACAATGTTTCTGTCTTTGAAGTTCAAAATCACATAAAGGATTCCTACTCACTTTATGTGAGTACCACTTGTATTGAATACCATACTGAATTAGGAGGTGGTGGTTGTTGTTAAGTGCTGTTGAGTTGGATTGGGATATTGGGTTTCTGAAGAGTGGCTGGCAGGTTTCAACTGCCAGCAATGTTTATCCTACAGCGTTAGCATCCAATGCTTATCCTATAGTGCCACACCAGGACTCTGATTTAGGAGGTGAAACAGTCTTGATGAAAAACCATTTTTATGTCAACCGATTCCATTTCTAACTCTGACATCTAAATATCTGTCTTTATTGTCTATCTCTCCTGCATTTGTCATAGTTTTTCTTAATGAATTTTTTAAATCTAAACATTTTACATTAGAAAAAACCAGCTGGCAAGGGATTAGGTTAAGTTTATAGGACATATTCTTGTTATTACTTGGTCATCTAAGGTTGTGCTCGCAGAAAACTGGAGAAAAAAGGGTTTTGAGGCCTCAAGTCCCTGACTACTGGGGCATCTAAAAAAATCTTGGTATGATTCTTGTTGTTGGTTTCCATCAAATTGATTCCTACTTATAGCAATCCATATGTCAGAGAGTAGGAGTGCTCTATAGAATTTTCTGGAATATAATCTTAATGTAATAGGCCTTTTCTTCAGTGGTACTGCTGAGTAAGTTGAGTGTAAACCATTTGTGATTATAGAATCACTTGGGGACCTTACAGTGATTCTATAAACCTCAGTGTATCTTTTAAAACATCTTGAGGAATCTCTTAAACCATCTTGAACCAAGTTTCTTATTCCTAACTTCATTAAAGATATTCTCCATTCTTTCTGTGTATTTTATAACAATATGTACAAATATTCCATCTCAAGGTCAGAAAGTAGCCTATAGAGGTTGACATTTTAGGTGAATCACTTTTCCAGCACTCAGCATTCTTAAACTTTCTAGAGATGTGGTTCAGCTTAGCTAACATGGTCTACATATCAAAACCTCCTTGATACTGGACTATAGAGATGCAACAAGCCATACACTAGAACAGAGTCCACAAACTACAGCTCCATAGGCCAAACCTGGCTCACTGTCTGTTTTTGTAAATAAAGTTTTATTGCAGCATAGTTTGTTTTCACAATACAATGGCAGATTGAATAATTATGCTAGAGACAGTGTGACTCACAGAGGCGAAACATTTACTTTCAAGTCCTGCATGGAAAAATTTGCCATACTCCATTGTTTTTTCCCTGGAAAAGGAAGTTGTTTAGCTGAACAACTGTTCTTTCATTTATTCCCACATTTATGGAAGGCCCATTATGTTCCAGGAAAAGTATAATTTTGAAACCACCTTCACACATGTGATTTGATAGATATGGTAAATATCTGAATCCCCAAATTCCCTTCTCTACATTTTAATAAGAAACCACATAGGCTTTACTGTCCCCACATGAAGTGTGTATGACAACTAGACTCCTCCAACTTGAGGAATGTGTTTTTCTGGACTGTGGCTAAATCTTCCATTCTGTTGGCTCTTCCTTCTCTGGCTTTCTAGCCAAGAGACAGGGTTGCAGAGACAAATCATCCATAAATTCCACCCTATTTTGGTCACTGGAAATTGAGTATCTCATATATTTAAAAATTGATTCCCAGTCTAATGTGTTTGTTTAAAAAGTTTTTGTTGACTATGGTAAAAAACAAAACAAAACAAAAAAATCAACTTGGTTGACTTTTGACAATAAATTGCTAAGAGGTGAACTATGCAAACCCAGAGATTTTTTGGAGATTTTCCATATGGCAGTTAGGGGCTTATCCTGTGGTTCAAAGTCGTGGTTGCTTCCAGAGCCTACTCAGCTCTTTGACAATACACTGATTAATCCTGGCTGAAGGAAAAGGAATTCAGGTCAAAACCTGTGCCAGACTGACTAATTGAGAACCAATTCTGGAGGATTCTTTCTCAGCAGTATCTCTTGCATTGGTTTCCTTTTTTTCTTCCCATTGCCTCAATGATGTTACCTCTGGCATTCAGTTACTTTGTTCTGATGTAGGATAACCAACACTTCAATGATTTCCATGCCTCTGACAGAGGTTGCTGCCGTGTTGATGTGCCTAAGCCGAGTAGAATTTCCCATAGGTTTCCAAGGCTTCTTTATGGAAGCAAATTGCCACATCCTCCCATGGAGCTGTTGGTGGGTTTGAACTAGTGACCTTTTGGTTAACAACCAAGAGCTTAACCATTGTATTGCAGTGGTTATTGTTTTAGCAGCAGCAACAACAGATCTATTGATTTGAGTAGTTACATCTAAGAACTATAACTGTATGAAGAGTCTATATCCACCTAACAAAAGTGACAGAAAAGATCTAGTTTTGTCTCATTTCTCCCTTAACTACAGAGTCCAGAACAATCTGCATTATTGGTCTAATTGATAAAATAGCCTTGCAAAATTTTAATTTTCTATAGGGCTCTTAAATCCCCAACTCATGAGGCTCTTTAGGAACTCATCCTGTAGCATGGTGAATTAACATGTGCCTGATGCCACTTTCTGAGTCCACATGCTAATGACATGTCTGGACCACACATACTTGATAGATGTGGTTATTTTTTCCTGCATACTGGTGCTTTAATCCACCCCTGTGGGAAAGGTCTGTAGTCACTTGGACATATTGTGATGAGTAAGAGAACAACAACGCACAATTCTACACCATTTGGTGCTTAAGAGACAGGCTTTGAAGCTGGACTGTTATTGTTAAGTGCCATCGAGTCGGTTCTGACCCATAGCGACCCTGCACAGGGTTTCCGAGGCAGTAAATCTTTATGGGAGCAGAAAGCCTCATCTTTCTCCCGCGGAGCAGCTGGTAGTTTTGAACTGCTGACCTTTTGGTTCGCAGCCCTATTAGTAACCACTACACTACCAGAGCTCCTGGTTAGGAATAAGACCCATAGAAGCTGGACATATGTGGGTCTTATTCCTAACACTTCCAAACCATGAGATCCTGGGCAAGCTACTCAATCTCTTCTTGACTTGATTTTCTCATCAGCAAGTCAGAACAGTTGTAAGGATCAAGTCAGTTTATGAATATATAAGTACTTGCACAGTATTGGCACAAAGTATGAGAGAGCTTCAAGAAGTTTCTGGGTAAAAAAGTAGAATTAAAAGATAATGGAATTTTTCCCAAAACTTTTTGAAATCCCCTCATACAATGTATTTTTAGGGGCAAGAAGATTTGGAGAAAAGCTAGAAGGAGAATCTACCCAAGGTACACACAGCCTACTAGACTTCTAGAGCTTAGAATTTTTCTTTGATCTTCCAAAAAATAGTAGTAAATCAAATCTCACTGATCAGCCTTTCCGAATGACATAAATGGAAATATTTCCTTCCTATAAAGTATTCATGGAGTAACCACCTTGAATGGCCACTTTTCTGAGCCTATAACAACTGAGAGTGGGACTCAAGGGAAAGACTT
>NW_006408638.1:5622843-5630228 GCF_000296735.1 Chrysochloris asiatica | reverse complement strand
TAATGACCAAAAACCAGAAGAGTTATGGGATGACATCAAGATCATCATACAGGAAGAATGCAAAAGGTCATTAAGAAGACAAAGAACAAAGAAAAACCCCAAATGGATGTCAGAAGAGGCTCTGAAACTTCCTCTCCAGGATAGAAATGCTAAAGCAAATGGAAGTAAAAGAGCTAAACAGAAAATTTCAAAGGGCAGCTGAAAAAGACAAAGTCAAACATTATAATGAAGTCTGGAAAGGCTTGGAGTTAGAAAACCAAAAGGGAAAAACATGCCAGCATTTCTCAAGCTGAAAGAACTGAGGGAAAAAAATCAAAGCCTTGACTTGAAATACTGAAGGATTCTTTAGGCAAAATATTGAATGATGCAGAAAATATCAAACAAGATAGAAGGAATACATAGAGTCACTGTGCCAAAAATGGTCAATGGTCAATGATTTCAAGAGGTAGCATATGATCAAGACTGTTGGTATTGAAGGAAGAAATCCAAGCTGCACTGAAGGCATTGACAAAAATCAAGGCTCTAGGAATTGATGGAATACAAATTGAAATCTTTCAACAGACTAGTGCAGCACTGGAGGCACTCACTCATCTATGCCATGAAATTTGGAATACAGATACCTAGCCAACTGATTGGAAGAGATCCATATTTGTGCCCATTCCAAAGAGAGGTGACCCAACAGAATGTGGAAGTTATCAGAAAATATTAATATTAATATACAACGCAAATAAAATTTTGCTAAAAATAATTTTTAAGAGACTATAACTGTACATGGACAGGGGATGTGGAATGATGTCAGATGGACCTTAGCTGAAAACAGAGAATACCAGAAATGTGTTTACTTGTTCTTTGTTGGCTACACATATATTGATTCCAACTCATAGTGACCCTGGATAGAGTTTACGAAGACCAGCTGATGAGTTTGAATCTCCAACCTCACAGTTCAAACAGACCTTGCAGTCTAGTGCTTATCTTTCAGCAGCATGCCATGGACTCCATATGTGTGTGTGTGTGTGTGTGTGTATCTATAGAAAGATGTTTACCTGTGCTTTATTGACTACATGAAGGCTTTCAATTGTGTGGATCATGACAAGCTATGGACATTATAGGGATTGAGTATTCTGCAACACTTAATTGTGCTCATGAGGAATCTGTACATACACCAAGAGGCATGAAACAAGGGAACATTGAATGGTTTTAAATTAGGAAAGGTGTGCACCAGTTGGTTAGTCTTCCCTACCTACCCCTGCAGATGTTTTAGGAAGTGTGTTAATCCACAGGACATTTTCCTGGGTTGTCAATTTTACTTGAAGATTTTTTAAACAAACATATATTACTAAAAAAGAAAAGAAAGGTGAATTTCTATTTGTATTCTTTCCCCATACTTACTGAGTTTGCATGCTGAGCAAATAATCTGAGAAGCTGGATTATATGAAGAAGAACATGGCATCAGCAGTATGCACATGATACAGCCGTGCTTCCTGAAAGCAAAGAGGGCTTAAAATACTTGCTGATGAAGATCAGATATCACAACCTTTGGTATGAGTTGCATCTCAATGTAAAGAAAACAAAAATCCTCACCACTGGACCAATAAATAGCATCAAAATAAATGGAGAAAAGATTGAATTTCTCAAAGACTTCATTTTGCTCTGATCAACCAACACTCATGGAAGCAACAATCAGTAAATTAAATGATGTATTGTATTAGGCAAATCTGCTGCACAAGACCTTTTTAAAGTATTCAAGAGCAAAGATGTCAGAAGACTAAAGTGCACCTGACTCAAGTCTTGGTATTTTCAGTAGCCTCATTTGCATGTGAAAGTTAGACAGTGAAAAAGGAAGATCATAGAAGAATTGATGTATTTGGGTTATGTTGTTGGAGAAGAATATTAAAGGTACCACGGCCTGCTGGAAGAACAAATATATCTGTTTGGAAGAATTATAACCAGAGTGCTCCTTAGAAGCCATGATGGCTAGACTTCATCTCTCATATTTTGGACATATTATCAAGAGGGACCAGTCCTTGGAGAAGGACATTATGATTTGTAAAGTGGAGGGCCAACGGAAAAAAGGAAGACTGCCAACCAGATAGAATGGCACAGTGGCAACAGCAATGGGCTCAAGCATAGCAATGATTGTGGGATTGGCACAGGACCTGGCAGTATTTCGTTCTGTTGTGTATAAGGTCACTATGTGTCAGTACCAGCTCAACAACACCTAACAATAACAGTATGTTACACACGTACGTACACACACACACACATATGGTTGCTTTGAGTCAGAAATGACTGGATGACACTTAATAACATGGCCACCCTATATAGGGTTTCTGAGGAGTAGCTGTTGGGTTTGAACCACCAACCTTGTGGTTCACAATTCAGTGCTGATCCTACAGTGCCACACCAGGAGTTTATATATATATATATGCAATATGTTGTTGTTAAGTGCCATCAAGTCAGTTCCGACCCATAGCGACTCCATATAGGGTTTCCAAGGAGAGGCTGGTGAGTTTGAACCACCCATCTTGTGACTCAAACTGGCTTTGCAGTTCAGTGCATTAACACACAGTGCCACACCAGGACTCCACATGCAACATATATATGTATATATATATATATTATTGTTATTGTTGGTGCCTCTGAGTCAGTTCTAACTCATAGCGAACCTGTCCCATGTTTCCAGGGAGCTACTGGTGGACTTGAACTGCCAACCTTGTGGTTAGCAGTCCAGTGCTTATCCTACAGTGCCACACCAGGACTCTATATCCCTTCTATTATTTCTCTTCATAGGGATCAAGCATTCCATTCCTGGAGACATTGATGCTAGCAGAAATGTTTCAATAGATTCAATTCATCCCACCAAAAAAGCAGGTAAGGAATAAGAGGCTGACTCCCTTTCAATAACTCAACTCTGAAACTTGGATAATAACTATGGTATCATTTGTCACAGCACAAAAAACATCTACATGGCATCCAAATGTGTCAGAACTGTGCTAACAGTATATGATACTGCTAGAGAAATACTTTGAAATATTATCTTTAGAGGGGAATGAAAAGTGCTCTGTGGGCAAATTAAATATTAATAAGAACCTCTTTTTGTTATTTTGTTGTTAAGTGCTATCAAGTCCGTTCCAACTCAGCAATCCTGTATAGGGTTTCTGAGGAACAGATGGCAAGTTTTGAACCACCAACTTTGCAGTTCAAACTGATCTGACCATCCAGTGCTTATCCTTTAGTACCACAAGAACTATCAATTTAATAGTTATTTTCTGTAATATTTTGAGGGAGCTACAATGGACAAATGTTGAGTCATTATGGGTTCAAGTTTTCTTTATGTTAAAAAGTTTGCTCCTATAAAATGTATTACAGTATCCTTTTGCCTGGTATGATTTATATTTCTGATTTAAGGATGCATCCCATGTATTAGGACAAAATTCTGAAGTTGATGACTCAGAATACCTTTGTACTGAATAGAGACTTAGTTTTGTAAACAGATACTCTGAGATCTACCTTGGTGTATTTACTGCACTCTGTCATCTCCTTCTTCCCTACCCACCCCCGCAAGTTTCTTAGGAAATATATTAATCCACAGGACATTTTCCTGAGTTGTCTATTTTACTTGAAGATTTTTTTAAACAAATGTATATTACTACAGAAAAAAAGAAAGGTGAATTTCTAACCTGTAACACAAGATTTCAAAGAAATTGGGGATTACAGTGAAATGTTCTACGAACCAATAACCTCACCAACATTGTGCAAAGTGCTTCAAGTTAGAGACATGTGCTCTTCTCCTAGGTTCATGGGTGGTTTAGGAAAATTGGTGCTAAACTTTAGCCCCAGGTGTACCTGCTTCGGCCAGGCATCCTTCTGCAGTGCACAACCCCACAACCATCCCTGGTGACCCTGCTGTCATGGATACAGGTTTCCTCCTATCATCGGGGCTACTTTGGTATCATTATTTGAGAAGTTATAAAGGGATTTGTATAATTATATAGGATTTGGAATATGGGGAGAGGCACCGAGAAAGGGAGATAAGGTCTTTGCAGGAGTTTAAAGCTAAAATGGTTATTATAAATTAACATTTTACCAGTCTTAAAATCAAAGGCAGTTGGAGATAATGATGCTTTTAAAAAAGCACCTTAGGAAACTAAAAATACTCATTTCTCTACAGTCTTGCAAATGAAAGATATACCTATATATTTTTCATCTATAATCTGATAATCCATTTTCCATATATGAGTGTGCTAACTTTTAAGAGTTCTTTTTAGAAATCTATGGTTTTATTAGTGAATCCTTATAACAGCTTTCTCTGTAATACCATCTCTTAGCCATGATCCCAGGCACTCGCCGCCCACCATTACCACCTAGACCTACACCAATACAGAGAAAACCTTTCCCCCGAAATAATGTCACTGGAAAGCCGGGAAGTGCAGGTACGTCCATCAATACTTTCCTTTTCCCTCCATGATTTTACTCAGCTTCTTGGAATGATAGCTCAGGCAGCACACAAGTCTCTGTGCTGTCTGTCCCTGCGGACTGACTGTAATGACAGCTTTGAGGATTCATGTCCTCGTGGGTGGGGTAAAAGAAGCCATCCCTCTGCCTCTGGGGTTTATGTGGAAAGGTATAAGTATGTCACTGTTTTCACAGAAAAGAAGGTATGGAGACCAAGAAGCTTTTACGATGTACCATGCACAGTTGAAGGAGGGAATCACCCTCTCAGCCATATTACTGGTGTCTTTCCAAGTCATGGCAACCTCATCTGTGTTGGAATAGAACTCTAGACTTGTGCTTGCTCCATATGGTTTTCAACAACTGATTTTTCAGGAACTGATTCCCAGGTCTTCCTTCTGAACCTCCAACCTTCTGATTAGACCCTGTAGGGGAGTTGGGGGGTTTCCACATTAATTTTAACCTGGGGTAACTCTGACTCCAGCTTCAGTACCCTTTAGGTCAAAATGGATGAGTCACAGACTGAAGTTGTTTCTTGGAGTGTCCTCGGGGGAAACTCAGGGAACTTTCCCTATAGAAAGCTCCCATTAGGCTTTATGACCTTGGTTTTTCTCATATAAAACCACTGCTCTTTCCCATCAGTAGGCGTCACTTGGGTACAGCCCACTTAGCTTATTTGTTGTTAAGTGCTGTCAAGTGGGTTCCGATTCATAGTCGCCACTCTAGAACTCAATTTATGGTGATGGTGATGGTGGTGGTGGTGGTGTGCCTGTGTGCCGTGGAGTCGGTCTTGACTCATAGAGACCCTGCATAGGGTTCCTGAAGTTGTAAATATTTACAGGAGCAGAAAACCTCATCTTTCTCCCTAAGAACAGCTGGGAGTTTCTAATGGCTGACCTTGAGGTTAGCAGCCAAGACCATAAAACCCATTGTGTTACCGAGATTTATTCTTGCAATCTTCCTCTAACCCAAATAAAATACTACATTTAGGATGCCAACAACAAGCAGAAGCCGCTGTAGCAATCTGGGTGCTGCAGGATCATGCACTGGACCGTGAGGTCAGTCTGAACCTCCAGGTCCATGGTTCAAACCCACCAGCTGCTCCTTGGAAACCCTATAGAGGGTCACTATGGGTTGGAACTGACTCAACAGCACTAAACAACACAACAGCAGCATCATAGGAAGTGCAGCTTGAATACAGAAAATCAACTAAGTGCTCTGAGAGTCTTCCGACACTCTGGCACAAGTGCACATAAGTCGATCTTAGACATGGAGCATCTTTCACTGTTTTCCTGTCTTCAGTCTACTGAGGCCTCAGAATCCTACAGTCTTTGCCCAGGGAGAAAGGCTATGCCAGCATTTCCTGTTGACTCAGCCAACTCTGAAAAGTTCATGCACAATGCAATGCAGCTCAATTTTGCCTTCTTACAGTGACCCACTCCTATTAGGACCAAAGAGCTGTGATAGCCTAGTAGAATATGAGTTGGGCCACAAGATCAACAGTTCAAATCTACCAGCTACTCCCCAGGATAAGATGAGGCTTTCTGCTCCTATAAAAATGTACAGCCTTGGAAAACCTGTACAGGGTTGCTTTGAGTCAGAACTGGCTCCACGGTACATAACCACTACCACCTGTTAGGACCAGAAGCATGAGTCCCCAGGCAGTGAACCAGAGGACTATCTCAGTCACTTGTTAAGATTGTACACAGGGCATGATCCTTGTTTCAGTCTTATATCCTCTCTTTATTGCTTGAGAATGATTACTTTTTCTCAGAGGAATATAAATTCTAATCTAGCTTCCATTCCACTTTTAGACCTGCCTAGATATTGAGATAGATTCAGTTTTGGAGGCAAATACATTAACTATTAACACTAACCAGGAATTCCTTTTCTCACATGCACAACTGCCTTAGTCTCCTGACTTCTGTCCCTGCCATCAGCCTTACATACTAACAAATCATCTTCTTCCTATCGGATTATGTTACTTCCCTAGTTAGAATCTTTCAATGGGTCCTTGTTGCCAAAAAAAAAAAAAATGTGCAAATTCATAGCCCAGTATAGAAGGCCCTTCATGATCTGCCTGCCCTGCCCCTCCAACACTTAGTTCTCACTGTCCCAGCCCCTTTAAACTGTTTATGGGTCTCCTAAACTCACCAAACTGTTTCATGCTTCCCTACTGGTTTTGGTTTCATCCTCTGACTATTACACAGCTCTGTGTCTACCTACTGAGCACTTCTCCTGTTTAAGGACACACTCTCTATAAAGACATTCTTACCTTCCCCTCACCCTCTGCAATACCCTCCATTATCCCCCCTAGACATAATCACTCTTTTCGTTTTCCTTTCCTGATACAATAATCCAACTCTTTCACAACATCTATAATGTTTCAGTATACTTGGTTCACACATCCAATCTCTATTAAGGACCAGGTCTTGTGTTCTTTCCAAGCTTGGCACATCTACCAAGCAATATGGTAAGTACTTAGTAAATATTTAGTGATAAATAAATGGGAAACTTGGCAGTACTGCTCTAAGCCTGAGTACTTTGGCTGTACATTACAGGAATCATTTCATCAGGCCGAGTAACTTTCCCACCCATGAGGGCAACACCTGGTTCTACAGAAGCTCCTTCAGAGAAAACAGAGACAGATAAAAAGCAGCCAACAGTTCCTGCCTCTGAAGAAGAATTTGGTTAGTATGTCAGCCAGCCCTCACTGGGGTGGCGGCAGGGGGAGGCGCAGCAAGTCTCAGGGCTGGATCTTCAATTTCTGTCTTTTCAATTTTATGATTAATGTGGATCTTTTTAATTTTAAAATTACATTTATTTTCAGTGTTTGTTTAGAGAGTATGTTCCTTCCCTTAGCAGATATAGAATAAAGTATCCAAGTTTGATTCCTAAAGATACGTGATCTCATACTTATTACTAAATCATAC
>NW_006408638.1:5621303-5622743 GCF_000296735.1 Chrysochloris asiatica | reverse complement strand
CTACCAGAGCTCCTTCAAGGGAAAGACTAGTGAGTCATTCATCTTTGCCATGTCAGTGAGATTAGCCACAATAGCAACATTACTCTTATATGTTTTTCTACCATAAATAAGCAATGTTTAATTGATGGCTCAATATAAACACATTTCCCATTGATTTTAGATACTATTTCTTATTCATTGGGGTGTTTGGAATTGCCATATTAGGCTCATCTCTGAATTTCATAAATTAATGTGGAAATACCACATAATGTGTGGCAAGAAAAACTTCTGTTGTGTATTTAATCACTATTTTTGCTCACATGTTAAATTAAATTGCATGTAATGTCCCTGCACAGTCCCTGGAACACAATGAGCACTCAAAAAGGGAAGGTGGTAGTTTTTAGCATCGTGGTTGTTGATGTTAATGTAGTAGCTGTTGTGGTCATTATCATCAGATGCTGTCAAGTCAGTTCAGACTCATTGTGATCATATGCACAACAGACTAAAACCCTGCCCAGTCTGTGCAATCCTCACAATTGTTATAATTGAGCCCATTGCTGCAGCCATGTGTTAACCCATCTCCTTGGGGGTCTTCCTCTTTTTCACTGACTCTACACTTTACCAGCTGCAATGTCCTTCTCGAGGGCCCAGTCCTTCCTGGTAGCATGCCCAAATTGTGAGCGATGAAGTCTCACTATCCTGGCTTCTAAGGAGCATTCTGATTGTACTTCTTCCAACATGAATTTGTTTGTTCTACAGTGAGTCCCTAGTACTTTCAGCATTCTTAGCCAACAAAGTCTCTCAAATGCATGAATTCTTCTGTGATTTTCTTTATTCATTATCCAACTTTCACATGCATAGGAGATGACTGAAAATACTATGGCTTGGGTCAGGCGCACCTTAGTCCTAAACTGGTATCTTTGCTCTTAAACACTTTAAACAGGTCTTTTGCAGCAGATTTGCCTAATGCATTACATCATTTCATCTCTTCACTCCTGGTTCAATGAGTGTTGATTATGGATCCAAGCAAAATGATGTCTTTGACAACTTTAATCTTTAATCCATTTACCATGATGTTATTTACTGTTTGAGTTGTGGGGATATTTGTTTTCTTCACATTGAGGTACAATCCAAACTGAAGGCTGTAGTATTTCCTCTTCATAACTAAATAATTTAAGTCCTCTTCACTTCTAGCAATCAAGAATATTGCTGGTTGTTAATGAGTCTTCCTCCAATCCGCATGCCACATTCTTCTTCATCGAATCCAATTTGTTGAATTATTTGTTCATCATACAAATTGGATATATATGATGAAAGGATCAAACCCTGGCATACATCTTTCTTGATTTTAAACCATTCAGTATCTCCTTGTTCTGTTCACACACTACCTCTTGGTCTATGTATAGCTTCTTCATGAGTATAATTAAGTGTTCTAGAATACCATTTAGTCACAATGTTATC
>NW_006408638.1:5619055-5621193 GCF_000296735.1 Chrysochloris asiatica | reverse complement strand
GGATCTCTTCCAATCAGTTGGCTAGGTAACTGTCTTCCAAATTTCTTGGCATGATGAGTGAGCACCTCCAGTGCTGCATCAGTTTGTTGAAAGATTTCAATTTGTATTTTGTCAATTTTGGGAGCCCTGTTTTTCCTTCAGTACTATCAGTTCTTGATCATATACTACTTCTTGAAATGATTGAATGTCAACAAATTCTTTGTATTCTATATATGATTCTATATATTCCTCCCATTTCCTTTTGATAATTTCTGTGCCATTCAATATTTTGTCCATTTTGTTGTTGCTAAGTGCCATCGAATCAGTTCAAACTCATAGCGACCATGTATAGGGTTTCTGAGGAGAAGCTGGGGGGTTTGAACTGCCTACCTTGTGGTTTCCAGTCCAATGCTGATTCTACAGTGCCACACCATAGAATCCTTCAATATTGCAAGTCATGACTTGAATTATTTTCTTCAGTTCTTTCAGATTAACAAATGGTGAGCGTGTTCTTCCTTTTTGATCTGTAACTTCAGTTCTTTGCACATTTCATTATGATATTTAACTTTGTCTTCTCAAGCTGCCTTTGAAATTTTCTGTTTCAGCTTTTCCACTTCCTCATTTCTTCCATTCTTTTTAGCTTCTCTATGAGTAAGATCTTATTTTGAAGTACAGCGTTGTCTATGATAGAGTAATATCCATATAGCTACAAGAAATACCAGTTAATACCACTATTATTCAAAATTATGCACCAACAACTAAAGCCAGTGATGATGAAATTGAAGAGTTCTACCAACTTCTTCAATCTGAAATTGATCAAACATGCATTCAAGATGTACTGATAATTACTGGTGATTGGAATGCAAAAGTTGGAAACAAAGAAGAAGGATCAGTAGTTGGAAAATATGGCCTTGGTGATAGAAATGATGCTGGAGATCGCATGACAGAATTTTCCAAGACCAATGATTTGTTCACTGCAAATTCCTTTTTCAAACAATATAAAAGACAACTATACACATGGACCTCACCAGATGAAATACACCAAAATCAAATTGACTACATCTATGGAAAGAAATAGTAGAAAAGCTCCATATCAACAGCCAAAACAAGGCCAGGGACAGACTCTGGAACAGACCATCAATTGCTCACATGCAAGTTCAGGTTGAAGCTGAAGAAAATTAAAACAAGTCCATGAGAGCTAAAATATGTCCTGGAACACTTCCCACATGAATTTAGAGATCATTTCAAGAACACATTTGATGTATTAGACGACAATGACCAAAAAACAGAGAGTTATGGGATGACATCAAGAACATCATACAGGAAGAAAGCAAAAGCTCATTAAAAAGACAAAGAAGAAAGAAAGACCAAAATGGATGTTGGAAGAGACTCTGAAACTTGCTCTCCAACGTAGAGATGGTCTTTGGCCATTAGTGTCTACATCGTCAAATCTATTCTTAGCAGTCCAGCATTTAATCATTGAATTACCAAGACTCTTTGTCAGCCACAGTAGAGTAGCTTAATTTATATTGCAAAATAATAATAATTAATGAAACAGGACAAAATCTAAACTGGTTCCCACTGTCTTAGAGTAACTTCCCAAAATTCAAGCATTGGAATTTAGGGGAATGGTAGAGTAATAGCCACTGTAGAATTATGCAGATTATATTTTTACAATAACATAAAGCTCTAGGCTTGCTCAGGCCTAATTTATAAATCCCAAAGTTAAACGATTCAATTTATGCCCTCATCAATCCAATTTTCTCTGGGAATATAATTAAAGTTAACTCATTGAACATAAACCCAAATACATTAGAATTCTAAGATTTGGTTGTTGTTGTTTTTTTAATATATATGCAGAGAGAGGGGGACAAAATAAAATTGGTTTTAACCACAAAATATATCCATGATTATTGGCAGAAAGTGGAAAATAACCATAGATAAAATCTAGTCTGGTTGGGGTATAGGGACATCATGGAACATCGAGACAAAAACCTCAATTCACAAACAAATGCTAAATCTTAACAGAAAATATCAAAATCAGTGAATGTAAGGTTTTGGGTTTTTTTTTCCTTTTTCTATAGCCACATCATAAAACCCACACTAAGCCCACTGTCATGGAATTAATTCTGACTCATAAGTACCTTGTATAGGGTTTC
>NW_006408638.1:5558595-5618955 GCF_000296735.1 Chrysochloris asiatica | reverse complement strand
TAGAGAGTATGTTCCTTCCCTTAGCAGATATAGAATAAAGTATCCAAGTTTGATTCCTAAAGATACGTGATCTCATACTTATTACTAAATCATACGTTATTACTAATTATTATACATATCTGAATTTATTAATTGAGTCCTGGCATAGCACTGTAGAATAAGCATTGGACTGTTAGTCACAAAGTCGACCGTTGAAACCCATGAGCCACTCCTCTGACACCCAATATAGGGTTGCTTCTGACACCCAATACAGGGTTGCTATGAGTTGGAATCGACTCAATGGCTTTTAACAACAACAGTTTATTAATGAGCATTAACTAGCTGGTTAATCTTTAATTCATTATTTCTTACTTCAAAACGCAACAGGATACAATTAAAGGCCTTTTACAATGCACAAATATGTACAATACTAATAAGGAATTCAAAAGCTGCAATTGACTAGACAACAGATTGAACACATATACAGTCTTCATTAATTTTTCTTTGTATTGTGACATCATCTTATTCTTTCACCAACCTTTTTATTGTTTTCCATTCTAAGGTAATGTAACTGACTTTAGCTCAAGTCCAACAAGAGAAACTGATCCTCTTGGGAAGCCCAGATTCACAGGTATGTATAAACTGGCTCCAAATCTCATCTTTGACAGAGCTAACTTCAGTGGGTAGATAGCTATTGCTATATAACAAAAACAGCAAACTCTTAGTAGCCAAAAATAATGTCCAAATTCATAGCACAGTATAGAAGACCCTGCATGATCTGCCTGCCCTGCTCTTCCGCACTTAGTTCTCACTGTCCCACCCATGGAAGGACTTGTTAGCCAAGGGACAGCTAATCTAGAATGTACTTGATGAGGTGGTTCTGCTTCAAGCACTGTGAATAGCTGGGCCTCTGGTGAGTTGGGCTCAGGTGTGCTCCACATATGTTCATTCTGGAGCTCAAGATGAAAAATCAACAATAACTCAGGAGAAGCTGCTGCCAGGTCAAGAGAGATGTAAAAGAGGGGCATCCAAACACACAACCACACTGCAAGCTCCTTGTGTCACAATATTCACAGTCTCATAGTCAAATCCAAAATCCAGTATTGGGGAAGTATATTCCTTCCATGGCTATAATTTGAATAATATCTACCATACTACAGTGTTGTTGTTAAGTGCCATCGAGTCGATTCCAACCCATAGCGACCCTGTATAGGGTTTCCAAGGAGCAGCTGGTGAGCTTGAACCACCGACCTTGCAATTCAAGCGGTTTTGCTGTCTGACACATTAGCCCACAGCACCACACCACATTAGGGAGACATAATATGACATTGAGTCAGTAGTCCCCTTTGTGCCTTTTTTTTTTTTTTTTAAATAAACTTTACATTTGAAAAACATTAACATATGTATGATGGTGGTGGTGGTTATGTGTTGTGGAGGTTGACTCATAGCAACCCTGAATAGGGTTTCCAAGGCTGTAAATTGTTACAGGAGTAGAAAACTTAATCTTTCTCCCACAGAAACGCTGGTAGTTTTGAAGTGCTCACTGTGAAATTAGCAGCCCAACTTGTAACCACTACACTATCAGAGCTCCTAACATGGGTATGTTGTTGTTGTTGTGATGTGCCATGGAGTTGGTTCCGACTCATAGCGACCCTGTACAGGGTTTCCGAGGCTGTAAATCTTGACAGGAGCAGAAAGCCTCAACTTTCTTCCGTAGAACAGCTGGTAGTTTTGAACTGTTGACCCTGAGGTTGGCAGCCTGATTCGTAACCACTACGCTACCAGAGCTCCTTAACATGGGTATAGATAGAGCCAAAAAAAACATCATCACCATCAGGATAATGAGCACTTCAATCACCTCTAAAAGTTTCGTCATGTACTTGCACTCTCTGTTACTCCCCTGCGCCTGCCATACACACACACAATTCCCACCCTCAGTGCCTAAGTAATCACAAATCTGCTAAACAATTGATTAGTTTGTTTTTATATAAAAGAATATAAATTTTAGAATTTTCTATAAATGAAAACATACAGTATGAGCTCTCTTTTTGTCTCTTTCACTCACCATCTGTGTGATGGAGATTATTTAGAATTCATCCATGTTACTGCCTTTTTCGTTAGTCCATATCTTTTTATTGCCAACTAATATTCCATTGTGTTAATATACATTATTTTGTTCATTCATTAACCTGCCCAAGACATTTGAATTGTTTGTACCTTTTTACTACTACCAGTAAAGCTGCTATGGACATTCATGCACAAGTCTTTATTACATAGACGTATGTGTTTATCCCTTTTGGATAAATACTTAAGAGGTGAAGCTTATATCATATACAGGTGTATATTTAATATTTTAAGAAACTGCCAAACTATTTTTCAAAGTGAATACCTTCCTATCAGTGATATATGAGAGTTAATTTCTCAACATTCTTACCAACAATATATAGGGTCATTCTTTTTTGTTTTAGTACTTTTAGTAAGTGTGGAGAAGTAGTTCAGCATGGTTTTAACTTGCATCTCCTTAAGAACATCTTTTCATGCACTTACTTGCCATCCATGTATCTTTTTTGGTGAAATACTTGTTCACATTTTTAGTTTGTCTCATTTTATTGGGTTGTTTGTTTACTTATTATTGACTTTTGAGACTGTTTTTCTGGGTACAAGTTCTTTTTCAGATACATGATTTTACAAATATTATCTCTTAGTGTGTGACCTCACTGAGGCAAGATCAACAGCAAGGGTGACATAATGTGAGATTATAAAATAGAGATTAAATTATTGTGCATACTGTCTTCATGTGATATTACCAAATGTCTATATCTTACTCTGTAAAACTGTACAGTGATGACTCCATTTTCTGCACATGACCTTTCCAGTCTCTAGATGATGTGCGGTCAGACAGCTGCTCATCTCTTTCTTTAGCACTTCTGGGCCCCTGCTCACTCAAACTATGCTCAGTGGGCTCTAGTTACTTCTGGATATGAGTCCTGGTATAGTGCTGTAGAATAAACACTGTAATGATAACCACAGAGTCAGCAGTTCAAACCCACCAGCTCTTCTCAGAAACACTACAATGGGTCACAATAGGTTGGAACCAACTTTGGGGCACCCAATAAAACAACAAAACTTAATGTAAAAAGTAAATCAACAACAGTTTCTATATCATTGATCTCAGAGACAGGAATTTGAATTTTCACAGGTCTGATTCATTCACACCACTTCTTTTCTCCATCTACCTGTCAAATGAGACCAGATTCCTTCAAATGTGTATTTATATTTATAAGCTCACCTTCTTCCAAAATGCTAAACCTCAGAGTTCTCTCTTTTAGGTCCACACGTACGATACATCCCAAAGCCTGACAGCCAACCATGTTCCATCACCGACTCCATCAAGTTGTTCCCCAAAGAGGAGGCTACAGAGGGACCTGCCATAGCCCCACCACAGAACCCTCCCACCAACCTCACTGTGGTCACCGTAGAGGGCTGCCCTTCATTTGTCATCTTAGACTGGGAAAAGCCATTAAATGACACTGTCACTGGTAAGATCTTGGCACAAGGATTGTTACTAAGATGGGAAGCTTTGATAATGTAATGAGCTGAAAGTGTGGTACCTTGGATCAAACTCTGACCTATGCAGCATGTTTGAGGAAGAGCAAGTTCTAGCAGACTACTGTTGTCCACAGGGTGTATTATCACAAGAATCATGTAATGGTGAGGGAGGTTGCTCTTTGTCCTTGTTACGGTCTTCCTCTCTTAAAGTTACATTCTTTGCATGTCTTCTCAGATTTCTTTTTCACAACATATTCATTATGAAGAGAATTACAAAAATCATGTTAGCGATTTTGCCACTGCTAATATTGGTTCATTTTCCTGAGTGAGAATGGTTACACAACTCAAAGACTGTAGTCTATGTCAGTAAATGATACATGTAGAAAAGTTGAATTGGTATTTGTTTTGCTGTGCATATTCTCAACAACAAAATAAAAATAAATAATTAAAAAATACATTCTACCAAATTCCAGATTGATGTAATATTTTCAAGTAGATAAAGGCTATTTTAGTCTTTTAGGAAAGAATTTTAAAATATCTATTTTTGCTCAATTTTCTGCTCATCTCAGGAAATTTTTATTCTGTCATCCCCTACTCATTCCTCTAAAAGTGATTATCAAAAATAAGAAGCTCTGAATCATTACTTGAATATGGGATAAGGGAATATGCTATAAGGGAATTTGATTTTTTTCTCTCTACAGTGGACAGAATAGTCAAACAAGAAAAAAAAAAAAAAATAGAAAAACCAACCCTGTTGCTATCAAGCCAATTCTGGCTTATGACAACCTCATGTATTACAGAGTTTCTGCTCCATTGGGTCTTCCTGGATCATAATCTCTAAAGAAAGTAGATCACCAGACTTTCCTTTTATGGTACCACTGAGTAGATTTGAACCACCAACGTTTAAGCCAAAAGTCAAGGACCTATCATTTGTGCCACCCAAATGGAGGAGGAAAAAAGGCAAACAACCTCAATGACCAATAGAACATAGCAAGTAGCATAAGAACATGAGGTCCTTGGTGCCCAGGTCCCTGCCACATTCCTGATGTGGGTAAATGGGAATAGAGGGGCCAGCTAAGAGGATGTCAGGAAGACTAGACCAGTATAATACACTGGCTAGCAAGAGGGTGAGATTCTGGGTCTGCCCAAAACTTTTCTCCTCTGAGTTGACTTTTGGTGAATCCTTCATTTAGTTAACAGATACACACACATCTAATGAATACATTCTAATTCATTGCTTCTACATGTTTCTTCTATGCTAAAGTGGAAGTAGGTACACCTGAGCAACTGGCCATAGCCTAAGTCTTTGGACAACTGAAAGTTGTTAGTTATTCTTTGTTGCTGTGTGATATGCCAAGAGCATGACAACATAGATTAAATTATAGACCAACTGTTGTCAAGATGTGCAAGTTTGGGTAGATGTTATCCCCTTTGAGCCTTAGTTACCTAAGACTTTGTCTCATTGTTATCAATTAGTTGTGATGATAAAATTGCATACATAATTTGAGTGTGCAGTGTAGATTAGAAACTTAAATTATTGTTTTTCACTCATACAAATAGTTGTTGTTAAGTAGGAGTGACATAAAAAGTATTACCATTCTTATTTTAGTGCTGCATTACCCAGACAAAGATGCTCCAATCTTAATGCAATTTCCTGTTAAGTGAATTACCTCACTTGTTGTTGTTGTTAAGTGCCATTGAGTCGGTTCCAACCCATAGACAACAACAAAAATCCTCTGGGGAAAAATGACCAGATGTTCAATGCTACTTCTTTTGGGATCTCTTTATGTCTTTACTGTTAGTGAAATTAACAGTATGAAAAAAAAAAAAAAACCTATACATTATTCTTTATAACTTTTAATTGTGAATTAGGTGAAAGTTTATAGAGAAAATCGTCAGTTTTACATTCAACAAATGATAGAGTTTGTTTCATCGCAATGATTGCACTCGCCTCCGTGTAACAACAGCTATCTGACTTATCAAACAAAATCATAGGTTACCAGCATCCAAAGCAACTGTAGTAGCATATTCTGTCTTCACTGATTCCAGGCTTTAACCTGGTCCAGTAAAGCCAAAGCAGAAATAATCAATGAGCAGCTGTCAAAAGGTTTGGGAGACCTTTCTCAACTGCTGACCATTCCTATCTGAATCTTGCCAATCTATTGGATCAATGTATGTCTAGAATTTCAATCTAAGTTGCTTTTTTTCAAAAAAAAATTGACTTTAATATGCCATTAGCTTCAGGAGCAATCGAATCAATCAGAATAGAAAAACAAATATCTGTTGGGTTTTTCACTTTACAGAATATGAAGTTATATCCAGAGAAAATGGGACCTTCAGTGGGAAGAACAAGTCCATTCAAATTACAAATCAAACCTTCTCCACTGTGGAAAATCTAAAACCAGACACAAGGTAAGCCATCATGCTACTTACTATAGGCGAATGTTGAGAATGCAAAAGTCATTGCCACAATCAAGGATGAAATTAGATTACCCTCTCTGTTATTAGGGAGGTTCTTACAGAATTTCATTCTTTGGCTTTATGTACACACACTAGACACCTCTGAAGTCACATTTTGATGCCCAGCAAATATACAGGATATTGGTGTAATCTGAAGCACTATCAAAATAGCAAGTTAACAGTAGAAACCAAACCACTTTCCATCTAGTTGACTCTAACTCATGATGGCCCTATGTGTGTCAGAATAGAACTGTGTCCCAAAGAATCCTCAGTGGCTGATTTTTCATAAGTAGATCACGAGGCCTTTCTCTTGATGCACCTGTATGTGACCTGGGACCTCCAACTTTCCAGTTAGCAGCTGAATGTGTTGTATCACCCAGGAATTGTAATTAACAATATAGCATAAAAATATAGAAGTCCATTTGTATTAGTTATCTAGGACTGCCATAACAAAGTGGGTAGCTTTAAAAAACAGAAAATTATTGCCTCACTGTTCTGGAGGCTGGTAGTCTGAATTCAGGATGCTGACAGAATCTGTTGAAGGTTCTATAGTAAGATCCTTTCTTGTCTCTCTCAGCTTCTGGTAGCCCAACATTCCTTTTGCTTGTAAATGCATCTTTCCATAGTAGTCCTCTGTCTTTCTATATTTCTTCTCTTTTATGAGGACAGTATGCTCAACGTAAAGAAAACAAAAATCCTCACCACTGGACCAATAAACAACATTCTTATCAATGGAAAAAAGATTAAAGTTGTCAAGGACTTCATTCTTCTTGGATCAACTATCAACGCTCATGGAAGTAGCAGTCAAGAACTCAAACGACGTATTGCATTAGGCAAATCTGCTACAGAAGATCTTCTTAAAGTGTTGAAGAGCAAAGGTATCAGCTTAAGGACTAAGGTGTGCCTGACCCAAACCATGGTATTTTCAGTAACCTCATATGCATGCAAAAGCTGGACAGTGAATAAGGAAGAGCGTAGAAGAATTGATGCTTTTGAGTTATGGTGTTGGAGGAGAATAGTGAAAGTGCCATGGGCTGCTAAAAGAACCAATAGATCCATTTGGAAGAAGTGCAGCCAGTGTGCTCCTTGGAGGCCAAGATGGCCAAACTTCTTCTCTCATACTTTGGATATATTGTCAGGAGGGACCAGTCACTGGAGAAGGATATCATGTTTGGTAAGGTTGAGGGTCAGAGAAAGAGAGGAAGAACCCCAATGAGATGGAATGGCCAAGTGGCAGCATCGATGGACTCAAGCTTGGCAACAGTAGTGAGGTTGGCCCAGGATTGGGCAGTGTTTCGTTCTGCTGTGCATAGGTGGCTAAGAGTCGATACTGACTCGATGACACTTAACCACAACAACAACATGCTCAGATCAGATTAGGACACAGGCTTTTCCTATATAACCTCATGTTAACTAAGAACATCTTCAAAGACTCTGTTGCCAAATAAGGTCACCTATAGGGGTGAGGATTTCAACAAATCTTTTGAGAAGACATAATTCAGTCCATAATACCACTGGTATTAGATATTTATATTAAATGCCAAAATTTAGAGAAGGAAAAGTCCTTCTTTAGAGTTTTCTAAAAGTGCTTGGATCAGAGAGAGGCAACTAGAATGCGCATGATGTAAACTAGATTTGGAACACAGAAGAATTAGACTGGCAAGCTGGAAAAGGAAGGGCAAAAAAAGAAAACCCTTGTGATGTGTAGGTGAAAGCTAATTCTTAAAACACTGCTGACCAGTCCCAGGTACCACATTTCTTTGCTTTGGGACCTTTTATAGATAGAATGTTAGAAGCAATGGTGGCAAGACTTCATGTCATGTTTCTTGGAAATGTTATCAGTAGGGACAATCCTGAAGAAGAATATCATGATTGATAAAGTAGAGGGTCAGCAAAATAGAAACCCCCTCATTGAGATGCATTAAAGAGTGATTGCAGTTATAGGTTCAAAGATAGCACTGATTATGGGATTGTCACAAGACCAGTAGCATTTTGTTCTATTATACATGCGATATCTGTGAGTTGTCAAAGACTAAACAACAACAGATAAAATGAGAAAAGAGTTTTGACAACAGAGTTATGTATCTTTAGCCTGATTCTATAATAGGTTTCCTTAGCATCACTTACTATACATTAATACCAGGTTTGTTCTTATTACTATATCGTTTTGTGATTCTTTCTTAAGATCTAAAACCTCAACATTTTACCAATTCATTGTATTATTGAAAGAAAAATAAAGGCCTTAGATATTTTCAAAAATGCTAAAGGGAAGATCCAAGAAGAGGACTTTTTTTCTTTTTTTAATTTCACCATAATCATCATCAATCCATATTAATTTAATTGAGTTTGGCTGGTATTGAATGTGACATCACAAGGAGCCTAGTTTGGCTCTATTGTAAAGAGAAAAGGACACATCTAATTCATTACAATGACAATGGTTTGCTAGGTGTATAAACCTTCATCTTATACTGGTAACTAATACTTTTTTCACTATTTATTTTTCTAGAAGGTTCTCTGTTTTGAGCTGTAACATGGAAAAAATTGCAGGTGTTAACTTTTGTAAAGGATGTAAATTAGCCAAAATAAGCATATAATTTAATAAAAGCCTATCTGATGACCTTGGTTCTATTTCCATAGTAAGATTGATAGGGAGCAAACCTAGTTTTACCATAAGATATTTTTAGAAAAGGTCATTTCTTCTGGATTTTTTTAAATAAGTGGATTTGAATCAGAGCTTCAAACTGTTTCAAACCAGTTCAATTACTGCCAACAAAGTGAGACTGGAACAGACCTGAGTTTTTTTAAAAATTTCTGTGATCAGGATCAATAACGAGAATGTGAAAAATTACAGATTGATACCCTAGAATTAGAGACACAGAATAAGTCTAGGGAGCACTTTCAGGAGTTTAGTGTGAGCAATTAGATTATTGATAGGACTGTGGAGAGGAACACATTCTAAGTGGCTCTGGTGGCAGCCATTTTTGAGCAGGGCACTGCTGCTTCCCACTGCTCAAAATCCAGCAGTCCAGAGGTTTGGTTGCTATGCAACATGAACAGTGCCCTCGTTTTGTAAGAGGGCTTCAGCCTGTAATTTCTGCTGGATTATCTTTCAGGTTCACTCAAATCTTGAAAATTTGCATCTGTTACAGCTTTGCTTCTTTGGCCATGACTAAACTGGGAAAAAAGTGATTCAAAATCCTGATTTGGACTTACAGAACTTGGATAGTTTTTCCTTTTAATTTCCTGCTTTTTAGTCCACTTAATAAAAGTGGGCTGTGTAGTAATACTGTCTTTGAAAGAAAGACATCCAGTTTCTAAATGTTCCTTGTGTTCCTTTTCTAAATTATGCTGCCCTCCAAGCTTCTCATCATATACCGATTTGCTCATGGCCAGGATGCAGAACACATTCTGGTTATATTCTAAAACAATTTGTTTGTAAATATTTTGCATTTCTATCCAACTAGCATTTTTTAAGTGCCAACTGTGCACCCAATGTTGTGGTTAGTGTTGTGGCTACAAGTATGGATAAACTTGGTGCCTGCCCTTGAAGAGCTTGAGTATAGCAGGATAGGTGAGATTGGATTATTGGTAAGACTGGATTCTTCCAAACGAAGTGGTAAGAGCTCTGGTAGAAGTGTGCACAAGTTGCCGTGGGATCCCAGAGGAGGCTGCATCTAGCAGAGTCTGGGAAATTGGGGATAATTTCCAGAAGAAGATGATGCCTGCTTTGAAGCTTAAGAATGAGTAGGAAGGAGCCAGCCAGGTGATGGTGGTAGTGAAGGGAGTGACAGAAGAGCACGTGTGCTCAAAAGCCTGACATGACCTGCCTGTGTGCAGTGAATGAAACACTGTTTTTACCAATCTGAATGATGAAAACCCATTAGAGGTCGAGGAATAAAGAGTCTTGGCAGCCAGGCTGCAAAGGGCCTTTATCTGCCAAATCAGGAAACTCAGCTAGGAGATATTGAGCCCTGAATGGTGGTAATAGGAGTGTGTCTTACTTAGACTTTCGTTTTAATTGGAACAATTACTTTTGATCCTGTTGTTTTAAGTGCCATTGAGTTGTTTCCAACTCATTACAACACTGTATAGGGTTTCCATGGAGCAGCTGGTGCATTTGAACCTTGTGGTTTGTAGTCCAAGCATATACTACAGTGCCACACCAGGACTACTTACAATGAGTAACAAGTTGCTGAATCTGGAATACATCTTAAAACAAAACAAAACAAAAAAACCTTTTTGTCAATCTCTTGACAAAGGTGCTATTTTTGGCATCTGATCTAATTGGGTAAAGTAGGTGGATTAAAAAAAAGTATCCTTGGCTTGAGGAGCCATCAGATCATGGGGTTCACACTTTCTATTTGCAATTGTCTTAGGACTCATGCTAATTGGTTCTGGAGTTTGCTTCTGATTGAAAGACAGCCATGGGCCTCTTCACCTTCAAGCTAATGTTCACTTATATGATTTAACCAGAATTATATTGCAAGTCTTTTACTGATTTGGTGATAGTTTAAACGTCGCAAATCAGCAGTTTAGAGTAAAAATATTTTCACATTGGGAGTGGGGAGATGGATATAATACACAGAAATGTTAAGATGTTCTGCTGAAGATTGTTCGGTCCACAATATGTGAAACTTGGTTGTGATCAAGTTCTTCAGTAGACCGTAGCCTCAATAAGCCTGTGAATGTGTTTCACTTATGTGTTCACAGAGATAAACATTGGACTGCTAACCACAAAGTCAGTGGTTCAAACCTACCAGCCCCTCCTTGGAAACCCTATACAGGGTCACGCTGAGCCACATCTGACACTGTGGCACTTAGCAACAATAGGAAAGGGGGGAACTTGAGCTGAAATACTGAAATTATGTCTTGACGCCACCAAACAAAATAGCTTAATGAACTGAGGAAGAATAAAGTGAAGTAGGGTTGTTTCCCTTAATAGGTGTGGCGCTGTGGGTTAATGCACCAGCATGCAAAGTCATTTGAACTGCAGGGTCAGTGGTTCAAGCTCACCAGCCACTCCTTAGAAACCCTATACAGGGTTGCTATGTGTCAGAACCCACTCAACAGCACTTAACAACAACAAGCTTAAAAGAATCTGGAGAAACAAAACTAGCATCCATGAAACAGTTGGAGAGCAGTACACAACAACATGCCAAGTTTAAGATCTTCACACATGCCCTGGGATTTAGAAGAAGGGGAGAAAGCTTCATAGACTAGTTGGAACTAGAACTGGATAGTAAAGGATAGAATGGAAGCAGGCAGACTGGCAAGGAAAAGAAAAACAACAGTAGTGCTTTGTAAAAACAAATCCACTAAATACTCAAGAAAAGGTGTTTTTGCTAAAAGAAACAGTCTTTGATGATATCAGGGATGGGAGGGAAGGGAAAGTAATTCACTAGCTAGAGGGTAGACACATGTTATGTCAGGTGATGGGGAAGGTAGCATACAACAAGAGGGAGGAATGCAAGGGTTAAAGGAGATAGAAGTAAAAATTTTTATATATACAACTCTGAAACAACAGTGTTCTGTGGGTAGATACATAGACACATACAGAGGCTGACCGGATCTGGGAGGAAGAATAGGGGTATGCTCACAAATATATAAGGGTTTGATATTTGTACAGCTCTGCTTCAGTCACATCTATGCATGTGGTGGAGCATTGTTGTTGTTAGACGCCATTGAGTCGGTACCAACTCATAGCACAGCAGAACAAAATACTGCCCAATCCTGGGCCAACATCACTACTGTTGCCACGCTTGAGTCCATCAATGCTGCCACTTAGCCATTCCATCTCGTTGGGGGTCTTCCTCTTTTTCTCTGACCCTCCACCTTACCAAACATGATATCCTTCTCCAGTGACTGGTCCCTCCTGACAATATATCCAAAGTAAGAGAGACGAAGTTTGGCCATCCTGGCCTATAAGGAGCACTCTGGCTGCTCTTCCAAAACAGATCTATTGGTTCTTTTGGCAGCCCATGGCACTTTCAATATTCTCCTTGAACACCATAACTCAAATGCATCAATTCTTCTACGGACTTCCTTAGTCACCATCCAGCTTTCGCATGCATGTGAGGTTATTGAAAATACCATGGTTTGGGTCAGGTGCACCTTAGTCCTCAAGCTGACATCTTTGCTCTTTAATACTTTAAAAAGGTCTTGTGCAGCAGATTTGCCTAATGCAATACGTCATTTGATTTCTTGACTGCTGCTTCCATGAGTGTTGATAGTTGATCCAAGAAGAATGAAGCCCTTAAATTATCATCTAATTCATAATAAAGCATTTAAAAAAAAGAAGAAGAAAAGAATGAAGTCCTCGACAACTTCAATCTTTTCTCTATTGATAAGAATGTTGTTTATTGGTCCAGTGGTTAGGATTTTTGTTTTCTTGACATTGAGATGCAATCCATACCAAAGGCTGTGTTCTTTGATCTCATCAGTAAATGTTTTAAGTCCTCTTCATTTTCAGCAAGCAAGGTTGTATCATCTGCCTATCGCAGGTTGTTCATGAGTCCTCCTCCAATCCTGATGCCAAATTTTGCTTCATGTAAGCCAGCTTCTTGGATTATTTGCTTAGCATACAGGTTGACTAAGTATGGTGGTATAGCATAAAGGGGGCAAAATGCTGAAAACTTCTTAGACATTAGAAAACACCTTGAGGCAGAACCAACTTGATGGCACTTAGCAACAACAATAACAGCATAGAATAAAGAGAAAGTATACATAAGATGCAGTCACCAGGTAGTTTTATTTGCTACACATATCTATGCTTGGGGAAATTTTTTTTTAATCAAAATATTTGAATAAAAAAGAATTTTCAAAATAGGCAAACTCAGAATGATAGCTGTTAAAATTTCTTCCTGTCTCTATTTGAAACATTGGAATATAACAGTTTCTGATGATGAGTGTGCACTGACAAAGGGATATGCATAGGGAAACAACTGCTTTTTGTATTCAAGTCAAACACAAGAGATTGTTACCAGAGACAAATGCTGAGCATAACTCTATCTTCTTAGAGGATCCCTCTCTCACCTTTCACTCCTAAAATAAAAAGAAATGTAAAAAATGTTGGTGTCTGGTTGAGACAGTCCCAAACTGTCCCCTCCCCAGTACTTACTATATATTTCTCCCCAATGAGACTCAGTTTTAGTTTCTTATTGTTGCCACACACTTCTACAGTACAATATTTAGAGAAATAATAGACTCATGCACAGTTTCAATTTTGGCTAACAAATTTTCCTCCTTGTCTTCCTGCTTCATTTCAGAACTTCTTAGGACTTGTAATAATTAGGTCAAATCAATAGTATCTCTAGGGGGTTGAAGACCATCTAGCAGGACATTGTAAGATGGGTGACACCAAGTAACTGTTTAGAAATTTTTGAGCAGTGTTGCATCAGAAATCAATTGTTCTTACGGAAATATTCCTATAGTTCTGCCATTCATCTATCAGTTTGTCATACAGTCGTGGCTATGTGTAGCTGTGATTCTGGAAGCTATGCCACCAGTATTTTAAATACCAGCAGGGTCACCCATGGTGGACAGGTTTCAGATGCACTTCCAGACTCACACACACTAGGTATATGGAAGCAGTCTACCTTTGAATGTTTAACCATGGAAAATATTATGAGAATCTGTCGAGCACTGTCAGATAGTGCCAGAATATTGAACTGGTGAAGAATATTGTCAGATATAGTGCCAGTAGTTGAAAATATTATTAATAGCACCAGCATATTGTCAGATACAGTCCTGGAAGATAAGTCCCTCAGGTTGGAAGGCACTCAAAATTTGAATGGGGAAGAACTGCATCCTCAAAGTAGAGCTGACCATAATAATGCAAATGGAGTAAAGCTTTCGGGATCTTCACTTGCTGATGGGGGACAACTGAAAATGAGGAGAAACAGCTGTAAACATCCATTAATAATCAGAACATGGAATGTACAAAGTATGAATCTAGGAAAATTGGAAGTTGTCAAATATGTAATTGAACAAATAAAAATCAATATCCTAGCCATTAGTGAGCTGAAATGGACTGGTTTTGGCCATTTTGATTCTGACAATCATATGGTTTACTATACTGGCAATGACAAATTGAAGAGAAATGGCATTGAATTCATCATCAAAAAGAACGTTCTAAGATCTCTCTTGAAGCATAAAGCTGTCTGTAATAGGATACTATCCACACGCCTACAAGTAATACCATTATTATCCAAATTTACCCACCAACCACTAAAACCAGTGATGATGAAAAGTGGAGAATTCTACCAACTTCTTCAATCTGAAATTGTTCAAACATGCAATCAAGATGTATTGATAATTACTGGTGATTGGAATGCAAAGGTTGAATAAGGAGTAAGAATCAGCAATTGGGAAATTTGGCCTTGTTGATAGAAAATATGCTGGAGATCCCATGATAGAATTTTGCAAGACCAATTATTTACTACAAATACCTTTTTTTAACAACATGAAAGATGACTATACACATAGACCTCACCAGATGGAATACACAGAAATCAAATTACTAGATCTGTGGAAAGACATATGTCATCAGCCAAGCCAGGCCAGGAGCAGACTGTGGAACAGATGATCAGTTGCTTATATGCAGGCTCAGGCTGAAGCTGCAGAAAATTAAAACAAGTCCATGAGAGCCAAAATACAACCTTGAATATATCCTACCTGAATTTGCATATCATCTCAAAACCATATTTGATACATTAAACACTAATGACCAGACCAGAAGAGTTGTGGGATGACATCAAGAACATCATACAGGGAGAAATATGTGGATAGTATCCTATTACAGACAGCCTTATTTAGAAAACAAGAAAGAAGGAAAAGAAAAAGAGATTAGGAGAGACTCTGAAACTTGCTCTCCAGCATAGAGTTGCTAAAGCAAATGGAAGAAATGATGAAGTAAAAGAGTTGAGCAGAAAATTTCAGAGGGCAGCTCATGAAGACACAGTTAAGTATTATAATGAAATATAATTGAGCTCATGAGGAACCTGTATCTAGACAGTCATTTGAACAGAATATGGGGACACAGTGGTTTAAAATCAGGAAAAGTGTATGCCAGGGTAGTATCCTTTCACCATACTTAGTCTGTATGCTGAGCAGATAATCTGAGGAACTAGATTATATGAAGAAGAACATGGCATACATATAGAAAAAAGACTATTTTAACTACCTGTGACATGCAGATGATAAAACCTTGCTTGCTAAAAGTGAAGAAGTCTTAAAATATTTACTGTTGAAGATCTAAGACCACAGCCTTCAGTATGTTTTGCTCCTCAATGTAAAGAAAACAAAAATTCTTATCGCTGGACCAATAAATAACATCATGTTAAACAGAGAAAAGATTGAAGTTATCAAAGATTTCATTTTGCTCTGATCCACTCACTCTCATGGTTGCAGCAGTGAGTAAATCAAATGATATATTGTGTTAGGCAAATCTGCTGTACAAGACCTTTTTAAAGTATTCAAGAGCAAAGATGTCAGTTTGAAGATTAAGGTGCTCTTGACCCAAGCCATGGTATTTTCAGTAGCCTCATATGCTTGTGAAAGTTGGACAATGAATAAGGAAGACCATAGGATACCTGATGTGTTTGAGTTATGGAGTTGGATAAGAATATGAAAAGTACCATGGACTGCAAGAAGAACAAATAAATCTGTGTTGGAAGAATACAGCTAGAATGCTCCTTAGAAGCCAGGATTGCAAGATTTCCTCTTATACTGTGAACATCTTATGAGGTCAGTTTGAACCTCAAGATTGGCAGTTCAGATCTACCACCCGCTCCTCGGAAACCCTATACAGGGTCACCATGAGTCAAAATCAACTTGATGGCACTTAACAACAACGTAGTATAAAGCTGGACTCCTGGTGTGGTGCTGTAGGATCAGCACTGAACTTCAAACCAAAAGTTCAGTAGTCCAAACCCACAAACTGCCTTTGAAAACCTTACATAGGATCGCTGTGAATCAGAACTGACTTGATGGCACTTAACAACAACTTAGTATAAAGTAACATAGTATAAAGCTGAAGAAAATGTATAATATCAAAAAACAGTTTAGTGGTGAGGGAAACATTGGCTGAAATCCTACAGGAACTGACTTCCCCCACTTACACCGTAGTCCAGCACTGTTATTACCATTTCTCTTCATTTCCTCCCTAAAAGGCATTGACGTCAGACTGGGGATGAGGGAAGAAGAGAGTTGCCTGTTCTGTCCCACATTTCCACAAAAACACCACTCCTTTACCTAAAACACCAGTCCTCTATATTTTAGAGCAATGTGTGACTCTTGTTAAACTAGCAAAAAGCTATATTAAGAAGAACCTCTCATATGAAAAGACAACCATTTTGTCTTCTAAGGCCACTATGATTATTTTCAGTTCTGTGAACAGAAACTAGTAAGTAGTTGCCGTCAAGTCAATTCTGACATAGTACGTGTCAGAGTACAACTGTGCTCCATAGGGTTTTCAGTGGTTGATTTTTCAGAAGTAGATCACCAGACCTTTCTTCTGAGGTACCTTGAGTCTCCAACCTTTTGGTTAGCAGTCATATCCTTTACACTGACACTTCAGTGAACAGAGAAGCTGGTAGTTTTGCACCAAGGCTTAAAAAGACAGAAAGTGTGAACTTGTTGATCTCAAAGTCTCTCCCATTAGAAGATGATATAATTTTGTGGCATCTGAAGCCATGCATGGAGTCGGAGGAAGAATTTTAACTGAAAATAAAACCAAAACTTTGGTCACTTCCTCACCTAGTAGAATTACCCTGGTAAACTAATTTTCTTTGAGTCTCTCTCTGTCTGCAGTCCACAACATGTTTCCAGATAAATTGTTTCCTGCACACATTGTGATCATTGGTGAACTGGGTTCCCCCTAATGAACTGGTTGGGCAATACAGATGGACACAATCACTGTACACTCAAAATAGCCTGTTAATCCAACTCTTCTCTCCCAATAAGCCTGCATTTCTCCTTGCTTCACAGAAAAGTTGAAGAATTCATTGCGTGTATCAGACTTACATGTGGTCTAGCAATTTCCTATGGAAAATGTACTCTGTCTGGATAATTAGGATAAATCAAATTCACTTAATCTGCTCAAGTACTTAATTGTCCTCTGTGGTTTGGGAGGATTTGGGAGAACAATTCTTTCTCTGAGACTAAAACCTACCAAAGGATCCCATCCTGGAGCTGGCAGCAAAGGTAGTTTGAGACTGTTTGTTTAGGTTGTTTGATTTAATAAAACGTTGGCTCTGAAAGTTAGCTGGAGTACAGGCAGCAACTTATTAACTGTAAATCTGGCTGAAGGAAAGTGGCATGTGGAATAGCCATTAGTCCCTTTTCATAATATTGTTGTGAAATTCTGGTCTCTGCTTGTTCTGTGCTAACTTTTCAACATCTCTTTGCATGAACTTTGTAGAGAAAAGTAAAAGAGGCTGCCAAAGTATCAGGCACTTTATTGTAGGTGTGGGCAGAAGGAGAGCAACTCCTTCCTTGTTAAAGAAGAAAGACATTGAGGTGATGGTTCAGTTTAGCAACTATTCATCCGGCAAAAGCAAAGCTCTCCAAGAGCACAGAGCACCATTAGTATATAAAGAAAAAATTCTTCTTTTCACACAACAACTGTCTACTTACTATTTTTTACGTTGAATTCCTTAGTATCTAGGGAGGGGTGGGGGAAAGGCATGGTGGCACTTCGGCCCTGCTCCAGAATTTCTGGACACTAGAAACATCCCAAAGACATAATGGGCAACTCTTTCATGGTCCCTCAGTTCTACCGAGTCCCTACTTTACTTCCTTATGCTCAGTTAGTTCTAGTGCTGTGGATTAATGTGCTGGATGCAAAATTGGTTTAACTGTAAGGTCGGCAGTTCAAGCTCATCAGCTGCTCCTTGGAAACCCTATACAGCGTCATTATGGGTCGGGACTCACTCGATGGCATTTAACAACAACAATAACAATTCTCTCATTGTCCACCCTCATGCTCCTTATCTACACTCCCTGGTCATACAATGCCTTTGCATGTGGTTTGGTATTAAATGCCATCCACTCAGGCCTGTAAAGGGTTTCCAAGTTGCAGGTGATGTCTTTGAACCACTCGTGGTTAGCAAGCAGTCCAGTGCTCATTCTACAGAGCCCTTGCAAGTGGCAGACACCCAGAAATGTTTCCTATAATCCTGCAGTCCTTGGAGACAAGCTTACCTTGATTGAATTTTCCTTTCCACCTTTGAGCAGTCCCTACCTGTTCTATTTCTTATCTTAAACTTCTGTTTTTCCCTTTCTGACTGAAACTCTGATTAGAGGCTCAAATGTTTCAATACTACTTGCCACCTACTCAGTTCTGACTCATGGCAACTTCATGTGTGTCAGAGTAGAATTTTGTTCCATAGATTTTTCAATGGATAATTCATTTGACATAGATCACTAGACCTTTCTTCTAAGGTGCTGCTAGGTGGACTCAAACCCTCCAACATGTTGGTTATTAACACAACATTTAGTCCTTGACACCACCCAGGGACTCCCTCAAGATTATGTTAAGGGTAGAATCAGCTGGACAAATATTCAAGCCAACAGTTTTACAGGGGGCGTGGAACTTTCTTTTTAAAAAGCAGCTTGATTTAGGGGTTTGAGGCTTTTGTCAGAGTGAAAGTCAGCGTTTGCATTTAAATGATGACTATATAACCAATAAGTTCGTGAAATAATGAAGCTATGTGTTGTTGTTGTTTAGTGACCCTGTATAGGGTTTCTGAGGAATAGCTGGTTAGCTTGAACCACCAACTTCACAGTACAAATTGGCTTTGCAGTCTACAGCTTATCCTACAGCACCACACCAGGACTGCATTTCAGCTTTATATTATGGGCACAAATAGATGAAAAGGTTATTGAGATGGGCAAAGGAAGCAGGCGCAGGAAGGGAACGACACAAAGCTGTGCCTGCCCTACCAAGAGCTGAAAGTGATTCTGGAAGTTGTTGTCACGTCTCTCACCTTTAAAAGAAGTCAGCCTGCAGATGGATCCTGAAGGCTGGGTTTCCATGCTTCTGACAGAGTCTTAAATCGAGAACTACAGATCCCACTTTTTGAAACGTTGCTTTTTCACTTTTTTGTGAATTGATAGATTTTATATGTATATGCTGATTTTAACAATTGGTCTCAAACTGTTGGTCTTAAGTTTACCCTGTATTTCATTATCCTACTCCTCTAGAGTAATACTTTGGAGTTTTGTAGAGCCTTCATTGAAATCTTACAGACCATTGATTTTTCTCCCTTACTTTGTTGGGGATATTTTGAGGACAGGCTGCAAAGAAAATGACACCAAACCATTCCTCTCTCAGAATTCTTTACTCAGCTCGATTTGATAAATTGCAATGACCACACAGAACTCAGACACCATACTCACAATGATGGGATGTTTTAAGAAAGTTACCAGGTTACAGTGAAGGATCAGAAAATGCTCAGGGCGCAGTTGTTCTAGTCAGGACAGCCTCTCCTCAGTGTACTCACAGGCAGGCATCTTTTACGGCTGCTGAGAAATGCTCCCAGGGCCCCCCACTCTATCATAAGCCTCAGCCTGAAGGCACTCAGTTCTCCATGGGTCAGAAAACCTAGCTCCCCGAATTAACTGCCTAGAAGCACTCCACTTTGCAAGTAAGTCTCCTACCCAAAGTCACTCAACAACATTTGCTCCATGGGCTGGGAAGCCCACCTCTGTCTTATGCTCTGGCTCTTAGTTTTGTTCCTGTTCTTCTACTTCTCTGGTTTCACAGCTTTCTGTCCTTGCTACAAGGAGGCTCAAAGTACAGGGATCTCTGGATTATCAAACCTAGATGTAAAGCAGAAAGTGCTGTGGAGGGATGGTTGGTGTCAGAATAGGGTAAAGCAGGTTGTAGGATGGAAGCTTGTCTGACCTCTGTGTCCTAGGAATCGTCCTTGGGCTGATTTTGAGTTTGAGTCTCTTTCCCCTTTGCTAAGCCAGGGGAAGTCAGACATGGCTCCCACATGGTTATTGCAGTCACATATTAAATATTGAGTGCAGCTGTGATTCCAAGCTTCCTGACTGGAATACATGACCTACCCAGTCAGACTCAGGCATGGCTTTCTACAAGGAGTGTTAATTACCTGGCTTGTCCTCTATGGGGTCCAGAGGCTGGATGTGGTTTTTACCTAGATTGTTCTCCATTCAGATATTCATTTTGATATGTCTTATGAAAGGTTTTTTAAATTAATTTTTAATCATAAATAAATATGCATGGTTTTCAATATCAAATACTACTATGAAAGCTGTCCCTCTATTCCTAAAATCTGTTTCCTAGAGGATTTTCAATAATTTCTGCTACTAAATTAAATCCACGTGTCTAGTAGGTTTTCAAAATTATGAAATATTGTATCTCCTCACCTTCATCATTTGCCCCTCCCATGTATTAGATAGATACCTTGGTTCCTGCATCTGATAGTTCTTCCTTCTTTGTTTATACCCTCATTTTATGTCATTTTTTTGAGACATATATCTTGAGGATCGGTTATTAAATGATACCACTGATGAGTCTGAGCCATGGCATGTCTGAAAACATCCTTGTTCTACTCTGATACTAAAGCAATTGATTTGCTAGACATGAAATTTTGTGATAAAAGTAATTTCTCAGAATTTTGAAGGCACTGTAGCACTGCAGGATAATGTACTGAACAAGGTCAGTTTAAGTGACAAGACTGGCAGTTCAAACCCACCAGCTGCTTCTCAGAAACCCTATACAGGGTAGCTGTAAGTCAGAACCAACACAAAGGCACTTATTAGCAACAACAACAGTATTATTGATGAAGCCAACTGTCTGATTCTAGAACCTTTGAATGGGACCTCTTATTTTCTTCTCAGAAGCTTTTAGGATCCTCATTACTCTGAAATTTTGAAAATCATGTGCTATAATAAGCGTTTTCTATTTTATTTTTTTCATTTTGCTGGGCACAGAGTAGGCCCTTTTCAATCTGAAAGTTTTCTAGGATAGTTTTCTACACTCCTTTTCCCCTGTATGTCTCTTCCAGAATTTCTTTGAAGTGGGTATTGTATTCCCTAGATAATCATCCAGTTTTCTTTTCTCTCCGGCTTTTTGTTTTAATGTTTGTAAATTTTCAAGCTTATCTCCTAAGCATTGTAATTAAATTTTAATTTATGCAATATCTTCTATTTCAAGGAATTTTTTTGTTCTTTGGAAAAATTTAATAACATCCCTATGCTTATTTCATAAGTATGATCAATATTTTTTCTGAGCCCATACTCTTTTTTTTTTTTTTATGTTTTATTGTGAATTATGTGATAGTTTACATGGGAGAACATTAGCTTTACATTCATCCTATCGTATATCGTTTCATTGCCATGATTACAATCCCCTCCATACATTATCAACCAACCAAATGGTATACCTCTTGGTCGTCAGCACACAGCCCCTCTCCCTCTCTGGGTCTAGAGTCCCCAGCCACTCCATCTCTCCACATCATCATCTCTGCCTCCATCTCTGGTGTTACTGCTTCTCTGAATAGGGTTCCGCATTCCGCTCTTCTCCTGTGATGGGTCCCAGGGACCTCTGCTCCTGGAATGCAAAGTCAACTACTCCCCTCGTTTTGCTACAAATGTCTACCTTTACATTTCCAACCCTCACAGTCAGTCCTAATAACAATTATTCACTATTGTGCCACATAAGAGCCATCCCCATCTCATTTTTATCAGCCCCACCCACACAGATTGGATACTACTCAGCAGAGATTCTACCTTCCTCCACGCCCTCTGGATCTAGGCTCCCTCTTGAAAGCTTGTAAGCAAGTCACTTCCTGTCTTTGTAGCCCCCCATTTTGGGTAGCCAATGTCCAAGTGGCCCATCCCTGTCTACCCTGTATATCGAGGGGGTGGGAATGATCTTTGTTGTAAAGATTTGTTCCCTCTTTTGCACTACTGCATCCATAGGTGTAGGGTCAAGTTCATCAAATTGTATCAGATTATTCTTTTTTTCCTCTTCTTTCTTCTTCTAGTTGAATTCTGATCATCCAGCCATTGAAGCCAGGTCAAGTGGGTATTATCTGCAAGTGTAGGTGTTCTTGTGCATATGCCCTCTCTTCTTATCAGCTGGACACTTCACTCTCTACTCTAGTCCTCTGTGGCTATGTCACTGACTCTGGGCCCAAGAGTCTCAGGTCTTGCCACACTGCTGGGCCACCAGGTCTCCACCTGTGAGCCCATACTCTTAGACCTGTCGTGTTTTACAAGAATGTGTTTTCTGAGAAAGGTTTTACTACCACAAGTAGTTTTTGTATTTAGGGTTTAATTGACTAAAAATATGCCTTTAATTTCCATTGCTATGAATTCAATATTTGTTTTTTGTTAAGTGCCGTTGAGTCTCTTTCGATTCATAGCTACTCTGGATAGGGTTTCCAAGGAGCAGCTGGTGGGTTTGAACCATTGACTTTGAGGTTCAAAGCAACCTTGAGATCAAGTGCTTATCCTGTGGCACCATATAATTTCTTCAAAATTTGTCAAGTATCATAAAATAATGGCAAAAAGAAAATAAAAACAGAAAAAGTAGCTCATGAATATATGTGGCCATGCTGCAAAAGGAGCTAAAGTATAAATAACCATGAAATACAAAGACGTTGAGATGATTTCAGCAATCCTAGCCAAAGCATAGGCCTTTTGGCACTAGCCCAGTGAATCAAAGTCCAGATGCCTGAAAATTTCTTTTTCCATTTTCAGTTCATCATAGTTTACCCCCACCCCTCCCCAGTACACAATGTTTTCTCCTAAGGCCTCTCAGCAAGACTTTAATCTCTGGAAAATATTCCATACCAAAATACCCCACATGTGTATGATTTATTTAAATTAGTAGCGTAGGTATTTTTGTATCCACATATTTTTATGACACCTTCTCTCAAATATTTAGTTTTATAAATTATAGAATTTGTATTTTCCTACTAAAGCACTGAGGTGGTAGTGTCAGTTCTGACTCATAGGGACCTTGAATGGGGTTTTGAGGCTATAAATCTTTATGGGAACAGAAAGCCTTATCTTTCTCCTACAGTGTGGCTGGTAGATTCGAACTTCTGACCTTGTGGTTTGTAGCCCAACTTGTAACTTATTATGCTACCAGAGATCCTTAAGGCTCTGAGGTAGAATGGGTAAATTTAAGTCCCCATTTCACATGAACTTTGGTGCTTCGAAAAGCAAGACAGGAATAGTACAAGGTTAAGACCTACATTCAGGTTCTCAACTGAAAATTAGACCTAATGGAGTTTATGTGTATTAAGTTTCTATATGTAGAATGAATGCTGTAGTACCTGATTGCCATGGTTACAATGCTAGCATCTGTTACCTTGTACTAAACTCTGGCCATGTTTTAATGTGATGCCTTAGTAATCAAGACACTTATTCCTTGAGCCTGGTTTTTTTTTCACTGCTCATTTAGTGCCCTCTGTATCAAATTATGGAGAACAGTCATTCTTCTTTTGTTTTTCTTTCTTTCGCACACTTATATCTTTCAGTCTCTTGTGTTCTGTATTGCTTTTTAATAAGAAACTGCTCAAAGATGGGAATTATTTCTAGTCTGAAAGTTGTGTGTAAAATTGGGACTCACAAATAACTATCAGTTGATTCAGGTTGGGGTTTTGCTTTCTACTTTCAGGCAAAGGTCAAATCATTATTCTGGGGTTTTTTTTGTTTTGTTTTTTAAGGATTTGCTTTGCTTAAGCATGTTACAAATAAAATTTGTCCAATGCTCTAACGAAATTTATTAATGCATACTTTTTAAGGCTACAATAAAATGTATTCATGACTAAGGAATCTGAGCTTGCTTTAAAAAACAAAACAAAAATAAAGGGTTAAGAGTCTGGCCTACATGAAATTTAATTTATAGAAAGAACTTCAATCTTATGCCCATTTTCTTCAAGATGTAACATTCTCTGTCCCACCATGTTCTGAAGACATCATGGCTTCCTGTGAGCTATGTAAAACTCTACTTCCTAAAGATACAGTTAGGAAGTCCTTCAAAGAAATATCTTCATGTGTACCCATTGTTTGGTTTGGTGGTAGTGGTTGTGTGTCGTGGAGTTGGTTCCGACTCATAGCAACCCTGTACAGGGCTTCCGAGGCTATACATTTTTATAGAAACAGAAAGCCTCACCATTCTCCCTGCAGAGCAACATGTAGATTCTAACTGCTGACCTGGCGGTTCACAGCCAAACTCTTAACCCACTACTATACCAGGGTTCCTATTGATGTTAAGTGCCATCAAGTCGATTCTAACTCATAGTGACCCTGTATAGGGTTTCTGAGGAGCAGCTGGTGGGTTTGAATCACTGACCTTATGGTTAGTAGTGCAGTGATTATTCTACAAAGCCATTCCAAGACTCCAGGGCTCCTATAGCTTAGTTCTCAAATATCAGCGGGTCCTAGGGAACTTGTTGGATTCCTACATAGACCTCTCAAATGGATTCAACAGCTAGAGTGGGGCAAGAAATCTACATTTTAAACAAACATTCCCACCACATCCATCACATGATTCTAACCTAAGTAGCCCTGCCCCATGTAACCCAGCGAATGAGAAGCATTACCTAAATCCACAGTTGTGCCCAAGGTTAGTATCATAGGGAATAAAACAGGAATCTGTCCATTTCTTTGCTCCTTCCTCCCCATGCCTTTTGTCTATATGTCTATTACCAAACTGCCTAATTATTTCTGCTAACTTGGAGTTTTTAAAAGACAGCTATCTTTTCAAATTTAAGCCATTTCTTATATAACACATTAGACAAGCTGGTTTGAAAAGAAAATTAAGAAAACATGTTTTGTTTCCTAAAGCTGCTTCTAGAACATGTTATCATTTATTGACACTATGATTGAAAAATAGTCAGGAGGGATGTCAGTATATACTTGCTAGCTCTCAAGAATATGTTATAATTGTTTTTATTTTCTCCCCAAACAGCTATCAATTTGAAGTGAAACCCAAAAATCCACTTGGTGAAGGTCCAACCAGCAACACTGTATCATTCAGTACCGAATCAGGTAAGCACATCAAAAGTTGTTGTTGTTAGGTGTTGTCCTGTCTGACTCATAAAAGACCCTTTACACAACAGAATAAAACACTGCCTGGTCCTGTGCCAGCCTCACAATTGTTACCCTTGAGACCATTGCTGCTGCCACTGTGTCAATCCATCACGTTGGAGGTCTACTTTTTGCTGACTCTCTACTTTATCAAGCAGGATGTCCTTATCTAGGGTATGGTCTGTCCTGATAACAAGTTCAAAGTATGAGAGACAAAGTCTGGCCATCTTCCTGGCTTTTATACTTCTTCCAACAAAGATTTGTTGTTCTTCTGGCAGTCCATGGTACTTTTAATATTATTTTCCAATACTATTAACTCAAATGCTTCAAATTTTCTATGGTCTTCCTTACTTATTGTTCAACTTTCACAAGCATATGAAGCTATTGAAAATAACATGGCCCAAGTCAGTAATACCTGACTGACTACCTTAGTCCTCAAACTTACATCTTTGCTCTTCAACACTTTAAAGTGGTCTTGTGCAGATTTGTCTAGTGATCTGCCTAGAGCAAAATACATTATTTAATTTCTTGACTGCTCTTCACTGAGTGTTGATAGTGGATTCAAACAAAGTGAATCTTTGACAACTTCAGTCTTTTCTCCATTTAGCGTGATGTTATATAATGATGTTTGCTTTCTTTACATTGAGGTGCAACCCACACTGAACATTGTGGTCTTTGATCTTCAGTAGTATTTTAAATCCTCATTTTGAGCAACAAGGTTTTTTTTTTTTTTTTTTAAGCAAACAAAGCATATTGCAGGTTTTTAATGAGTCTTCCTCTAATCCTAATGTCACGTTCTTCTTCATATAATTCAGTTTCTTGGGTTATCTGCTCAGTATACAGAATGAATAAGTACGGTAGAATACAACCTTGGTCCATGCCTTCCCTGATTTTAAACCTTTCCCCTTGTTCTGTTCAAATGACTGCCTCTTGTTTTATGTAGAAGTTCCTCATGAGCACAATTAAGTGTTCTGGGATATCCATTTTTTACAATGTAATCCATAGCTTGTTATGATCCATACAGTCAAAAGCCTTTGCATACTCATAAAAGCACAAGTAAAGATCTTTTTAGCATTATCTGTGTTCAGTCAAGATCCATCTAATGTCAGCAGTGGTATCCCTCATTCCATTTCATCTGAATCTGGCTTGAGTTTCTGGAAGTTCCCTATCGATGTCCTTTTGCAATTGTTTTTTAATTATCTTCAGCAAAATTTTATGTGAATTTTATATTGTTTGATGTTTTCAGCATTCCATTGGGTCACCTCTCTTTGGAATAGGCACAAATATGGATCTCTTCTAATCAGTTGGTTCAAATTTCTTGGCATAGATGAGTTAGTGTTCCTAATGCTTCCTCAGTTGGATCAGAATTTTCCATTTGTATTCTGTTAATTCTTGGAGCCTGTTTTTCACCAGTGACTTCAGTGCAGCTTTAATATCTTTCAGTATCATCAGTTCTTGTCAAATGCTTCTTCTTGAAATGGTTGAACATTGACCATTTCTTTTTGGTATAGTGATTCTGTATTCCTGCCAATGCTTTCTGTATCATTTAATATTTTGATGGTGAAGAGTGGAGTTGGTTCCAACCCATAGCAACCGTGTACAGGGTTTCTGAGGCTGTAAATCTTTATGGGAGCACAAAGCCTTATCTTTCTCCCACAGAACAGCTGGTAGTTTCAAACTGCTGACCTTGAGGTCAGCAGCCCAACTCATAACTACTATGCTACCAGAGCTCCGTTGTTGTTGTTGTTAAGTGCCATCAAGTCAATTCCGACCCATAGCGACCCTGTATAGGGTTTCCAAGGAGCAGCTGGTGAGCTTGAACCACCGACCTTGAAGTTCAAGACTTTGCAGTCTGGCACATTAGCCCACAGTGCCACACCAGGACTCTACCAGAGCTCATTGTTGTTGCTGTGTGCTGTGGAGTCGGTTCCATCTTATGGCGACCCTGCACAGGTTTTCCGAGGCAGTACATCTTTATGGGAGCAGAAAGCTTCATCTTTCTCCCACGGAACCACTGGTAGTTTCGAACTGCTGATCGTGAGATTAGCAGCCCAATTCGTAACCACTACACTACCAGAACTCCTTAGAATTCTTCAATATTTCAAGTTGAGGCATGAATTTTTTCTTCAGTTCAGCTTGAGAAATACTGAGTGTGTTCTTCCCGTTTTGCTTTCTAACTCCAGGAGTTTAAAATTTTCATTATAATACTTGTCTTCTCAAGCTGTCCTTTGTAATTTTCTATTCAGCTCTTTTCCATCCTCATTTCTTCCATTCATTTAAGCATCTCTATGCTGGAGAGTAAGTTTCAGAATCTCTTACTTTCATTTTGGCCTTTTCTTTCTTTCCTGTTTTTTTTTTTTTTTTTAATAATGCTACATCTACTCCCAGCTGTTCTGCGGGAGAAAGATGAGGCTTTCTACTCCCGTACAGATTTACAGCCTCGGAAACCCTGTGCAGGGTTCACGATGAGTCGGAACCGACTCCACGGTACTTAACATCAACAGTAATTCCCAACAAATTTGTAATGGGTCAGTGGGCAATTTTTTATATAGGGAACTTATTGGAAACCCAGCTAAACAATGTGTGTACTTAGTTCTTAACTTCTACAACTATCCACGGAAAAGGCAAACTGAAGGTACTCTTAAGGAAGCACCACTTAGGACTTTCCTCATTTATGTAGATATCAGGAAAAAAACTTATCAGTTTAAAAGGGGGGAAAAAAGCCTTATCTATACTCAGATTATCGAATGGGTACTTTCTCAGTATGCCTACAAAATATTAGGCAAACTGAACCTAAGCACATCCCCAAAGGAAACTCATTTGATAGTTGTTGTTTTTGTAATTTGACCTTCCAAGTACCAATTCCTTAATGAGATGCATCTGTACACAAAGCATTATTTGCATAATTCTTACACCAATCATGGTGAGTTTATCAGTTATTTCTGTTGAAACTAAAAGAGAAGGGTTTTGAAACTGAAGTGAAGGCTGAAACAGTGACAGACTTGTGACTACTCAAATCACATGCCCCAGAAACAGCTGAGTCCTTGGTGAACTGGAAAGTGTTTGATAAGAGAATGATAATACAAAACAAAACAAAGCATTCTATATTTTCGTCTTCAGTCACACACAATGTCATTTTTCAATGAGTATTTCTTAGCATCTGTAAGTACTTATGCTCTTCACCTGTGGTATTGGAATACTTGACGTTACCACCTAATAACATTCCACTGTTTCCAATTTCTCCTCAGCGGACCCTAAAGTGAGCGAGCCAATTTCTGGTAAGTACCTTGTAAGATGGGAACACAACTACATTATTTTTCTAAACTAACAAAACAGGAATAGGAGAACTTTATAGTCAGGATTTTCCTGTTCATCATCTTAAAAATATCAATCAGGTGTGAATATTTACCTGTGCAAAAAATGTGGTAGCAACCTGTCCTCCCACAACTCAATTCAGCTGGGTTCAGTAGTAGTTCACTACAAGGTCACATAAAACTCTAAATGACATCATATTCAGTTATGGAGTTTATTAGGGTCCAAAATGTTCAAGGCACAGTTGTTTACTACACCACAACCTGAAACATGTTTTGGGTACAAGTTGGATTTTTGGGCATCTACCTTCATGAAGGTACCAGGGCAGCTCAAATATTGTTTAATAATTAAAGCAATAGGTAATTTTCATTCACACTTTATAGAACAAGTCACCTTAAAGCAACTATTTAGCTTTTAGACTATGCTTTAAAAAAATTAATTTGCTTTAAAAAGTGTTGTTTATATGTTGCACTGCAAAGACTATTACACAACTACATAATGGCTCTTAAGATCTCACTGTTGACAAATATATAATTGGGGTTATACTTAATTAAAACTTAATTTTTTGCATCCAATATTTAGCAATAGAAAAAAATCAGGAACCCATAAATTGACAGGAACTCTGCAAATTGCATTTTTATTTAAAAACTTTCAGGGGAAGCTCTTCAGTATCCAAGTCAGATACTCAACTCAAGCCATGTTTTCTTTATGCAGCAGGAAGAGATGCCATCTGGACTGAAAGACCCTTCAATTCAGATTCATATTCAGAATGTAAGGGCAAGCAGTATGTCAAAAGAACGTGGTATAAGAAGTTTGTAGGGGTGCAGCTATGCAACTCTCTCAGGTACAAGATTTATCTGAGTGACTCCCTCACAGGTAAGCAGAGCTGCCAAGACTATTTTGGGAATGTTTTGTAGTACTCTAAGTTGGCTTTTCCTAGGGAGAACTCCAGGCATCAAGGTCTGATTGTAAATATAAAGTTTCCTCTTGATTACGTTATTGGAATACTTACCAGTTTAGAAAATAAGGATTGAGACATGCTATACGAGTCCTCATGTGGCGTCCTGGTGTGGTGCTGTGGGTTAATGCCCCAGACTGCAAAGCCACTGGAACTGCAAGATCGGAGATTCAAGCTCACCAGTGGCTCCTTGGAAACCCTATATAGGGTCGCTATGGGTTGGAACCGACTCGATGGCACTTAACAACAAACAACATACGAGTCCTCATGTAGTACTGTAGGATAAGCACTGAGCTGCTAACCACAAGGTTGGTGGTTCAAACCCACCAGCTGCTCCTCAGAGACCCTATACAGAGTTGCAATGTGTCAGAAGTGACCTGACAGCATGTAACATTTGAAGTTTAATAAGGAAAGTATCACCATGGGAAAATAGAATGAACAGGTACTAGCACATTCAAGCTCAATTTTGTTATAGCCATTCAAGGATAGAAAGCTTGTTGATAATAAAATGTTTCTTAACAATACTCATGGATGGAATATGACAACTTCAAATTTTTAGATCTGTCAGAGACAAGATAATGATTATTATATACACTGGACCAGAAAACTAAACCTTTGCTCCAGATCCCCAAGAATTGTACTTTTTCTCGTCTGTGATTTATCAGTAAAAGGTGTTAGTAGGTAAACAAGGCTGGGCCCAACATAGGAAGGTAGACATTTGTTTTGTTCAGTCATCCAACATATATTTATTGAGGCCCTATTTTGTGGCAGACACTGTTCTGGTTGCTAGAGACAAAGCAACAAAAAGACACATTCCTGCTTTCATACAGCTTACAATCTAGTGGGGACAGACAAGTATGTAAATAAATAAAATGTCCTCATAAGTGCTTTGAGAAAAAACTTTTTTAAAGGGTGAGAGAGAAATGGCTGAGCAGGGATTGGCATTTCCTTTAGCTAAGAATGGGTAAGGGAAGATCCCTCTGGAAGGGCAAAACTTGTGCTAAGAAGAAAATTATTAGAAGAAACCAACTTTGTAAAGATCTAGGGATAATCCGTTAGAAAGAGGGAAGAGAAAAATCAAAAGCTGAAGCAGAACACACCTCTTCCTCCAGGAGTGGCTGAAGCTTAAGGGAGTTTTAGTAAAGAGCATGAAAATGCTGGGATTGGCACTCAAGACAGGTGTGAAATCTTGTGAGGTTTTAATAACATGGTTATGGACTTTGAACTGTGATTAAATGGGAAACTGCTGGTGAGATTTATGGAGGGGAACATCATTATCTGACTGGCATTCTAAAGCTCTGGAAGAGGGAAGGGAGACGAGAGTTAAAGCTAGGGGAGCAGTTTGGAAACTATTAATTCAGGCAAGGGACACTGGTGACTTGAATTAGAACATTCAAGACAAGTGGTAAGGGTGTAAGGGCAGGAAACACAGATTATTTGAAATGATTTATTTCAGAATTGTCACATATCAAAGTAAGTAACACTGTTACCCTATTTCTGAATTTTCAGGAAAATTTTATAACATAGGTGACCTTAGAGGTCACGGAGAAGATCACTGCCAGTTTGTGGATTCATTTTTAGATGGACGCACAGGACAGCAACTCACTTCAGACCAGTTACCTGCCAAAGAAGGTATGTTTTCTGATCCTCTTGTAAGAATATTTGGCAGATTAAGTTTAGTCCAGTCAGAAAAACAATCCATTTAAAAAGTTTCATCATACTACTCCAATTCTCTGACTAAAAAACATTAAGACTTGAATGTTTTTTCAACTTTCCTCCCAGTCCTTAGTTAGGCCCAAAGGTAAAGACAAGACACATGCAAAAATGAAGTGTACTTCAAAACAAGCTGAATTACCAAAACTATAAATGAGCAGTGTTTCTCAAACTTACAGCATTAAGGTATTACCTTTATGTTTTGTTGTACTGAGCATCACCCGCATTATTTTAAAGTGGCGTATCAGTTCCATGGGAAAAAGATGAGGCTGCTCTCAAAAAAGATTTAGTCTTGGAAACCCTAGGCAGGGTCACTATGAGTCAAAATTGACTCAATGGCAGTGAGTAGGTTTACTATCATAGAGGGGGAAAAACTTTTATTTGCCTTATACATAATTTTATATTGTTATTATGTACTGTCAAGTCGGTTCCGACTCATAGGGACCCTGTATAGAGTTTCTGAGGCTTTAAATCTTTCCAGGAGCAGAAAGTCTCACCTCTAACCATGAACCTTGTAGTTCACAGTCTGGTGCTTGCCGCATAGAGCCACCGCACTCCCAATTTTATGTTAAAATAATTAGAACAAATAGAGACACATTAGCACTAAGCTGCATACAGTGTAGCTTCAAAAAATTCATGGAAAATGGATAACGCAATTTTTCCACAAATTTTAAACCCCTTCATATTACTCCTGATAAAGCACTGTGGGTTACTGCACTGGACTGCAAAGTCGTTTGAACCACAAGGTCGGTGGTTCAAGCTTACCAGTCGCTCCTTGGAAACCCTATGGGGGTCACTATGGGTCGGAAACAACTGGACAGCACTTAACAACGTATTACTCAGGAATCACCAAGCCATTCTTTGTAATGATTCGATACATTGAATTCTGATTAGTTTGTATTTTTTGCACACTTGCCCTTAGAAGTATCAACCTAAAAGATTTGTGAAGCCATTAATGAACAGTTAAAAGTTGACTCATGAGCTAGGATATAAAAAAAATATTGTGTATTTTATTTCTGCAACATTTCCCAGTGAAATTTTTAATCACACAGTGTACTGAAAAAGATTTTGCTAAGATTAATTAGTACTTATGAGTTTTAACCATCATGGAATTATCTTCCTTTTGTATTGCTTATTCTAGTAAGCACCAATACTCACGTCAGTTCTTCATAGACACCACTAGCCTTTTTTGTGCAGAAAAAACCCTTTCAGATAAGATGTAGAGAGCTATATTGTGTGGCCAAAGACAGTTTTAAAAAAAAGGTAACAAGATGCCCTCTTTGTCTCTCAGAAACTACCAGCTGTCCCATTCTAACTTGGTAAATAAATGTCAACCTTCTCCAGATGCTCAATGCTAGCCAGTCGTTACTGCTTCGGGAAAGGCTCTGTTGCTGCTTTCTTAAATATATTGCTTCATCCAGTCACCTTCTGTCATTCAGTGACACACTTCAGTCTATAAACAGCAAGGGCAAAAATTATAATGTAGAAAATACTAATATGAAATTATTTCCCTTCCTTAGGCTACTTCAGAGCAGTTCGCCAGGAACCTGTCCAGTTTGGAGAAATAGGTGGTCACACCCAAATCAATTATGTCCAGTGGTACGAATGTGGGACGACAATTCCTGGGAAATGGTAAATGGTGCAAAGTGCCTTTCATTTTATCATGGCACACACACACAAAAAGATGCTATGATATTTATCACATTCATTTAAAGCTGTTTTGTTTACTATGTATGAAAGTTTACAAATTAATAGCAATAGATGTTTATTAGAAAAGACTAAGAATATTTATCATTAAAACAAAACAAGATATTAACAGAATTAACATTGTTGGGGAAGCTGGCTCCCTAGTCATGGTATTTTAAGAGATCGTTTGTATATTTATCATACTGTTGTAATGTTTTCAGATACTTTTATGACAAAATTAACATCAAAAACTTTAATATACATTTTGGAAAGATATTTACTTTTATTACATATATTCTTTCTACTGGTGAGTAACTTCAATAAATCTCTACTAAGTTTAACTTATTGGCTCACATAATCTTCAGCATATCTAGGAGGAAAAAGACCTAATATTCATGTTTGTTTAAAATTCAAGTTTTAGTTACAGCTGAACTGCTTTTCTGAAGAGCTTAATTAAGTAAATCCATATGAATATGTATGTCTTTAAATGTCTGCAAATTACTGAAATAATTTTCAATCAGTAAATTTCATTTCGAGAATCTAATATATTCAGTTTCAAGATACGTTTTGTTCTCTTCTCTACCCAGCTATGTGTTATAATGTCTTAAGTGTACTTTTTTTGCCAAACCATGTACCTTTAAGCCATTTTCTTCATGTTTTTAATCTGATCTAATCAAGGTGTATGCAGAGACTGAGTGGGAAGTCTGACAACAAAATGATAATGCATTATGAGCTCCCTACCATTTTACAATTTGGTATATATTTATATATAAGATCTCTATGAATGAATGCATAAGGTATGTTTTTGTAATTCTGTTTTAACATAAGCTGTAATAAAAATCGAACTCATTTTTTGTTAAAAAGTGGTCTTCCTTCATCTGGGGAGGGAGATAAAAGGATCTTTCCTGTGCTTAGTTTTCAATTTGCTTCATTTTTATCACTACCCTATACTTTTTTTCAAGCAATCAAATTATGCACAGAATTTTTTTTAAGACTGAATACTTGATCTGACTGGTTCATCAGTATAAGAAGGTAAGAAGAAAAATCAAAGTTTTTCAGGACCTACCCAAACTCCCTTGTGTCTATATGTCTACAGCCTACATTAATCAATCTTCCTATAAAAGCTACTCAGGTGGGAAAATGCTGTTTTTCTCTCAACAGAAAACGTTTATACTTCACTTTAAGGCCAATCACCAAAAAGGATTTCTGAAAAATATATTTGTTCCTTGATTTTATCATGTAATAATTAAATTACAAGACCACTAATAGATTCAATCATCTTTATTGGCCTATCAATGTTACATTTTATACATAATAACTAGTTGGCTTCTCAAATGGATCTATTTTAGTACATCATGTTAATAATAAAAAGCTGTCAGATGGCTAAGCCTATCATATCCTCTGGACAAGGTAAGCTAGAAAGTCAATCACTTTACACAGATTTAAGAGTAGTGTTCCAAAATAAAAATGACTAAGGAAGCTGCTACATTTTAAAGCAGGGGAGGAAAAAATTTTTCATTTTGGTAGTTTGTGTTCCAGCAAATTATACTTTTAATTAACAGCAACAATGATATCATAAAAAAAGGCTCTGCTTTTTAAATTTAAATTTCTGAACTTCAATACAAATTAAAATAGTATTGGAGTCTTTCAGGAGGCAAAGAGCTACATTCATCAGTGCAGCTGAGGCTCTTTATCGATAGCCAGGTCCGGGTTGGGTATAGCCCTGACCAAAGGGAGGACGGTTACGTGCATAAGGGTTAGGCCCACTTGGAGGAGGGATCATGGTACTGCCAGGAGGTGGAGTGAAACCTGGTCTTGGTTGATAGGCCCCTGGCTGGCTGGGAGCCATTCCAGGTTGTGAGGCAGGGGCCACAGTATAATTAGCAGGCTGAGATGTTTGGGTAGTGTAAGTTTGTGGAGGATAACTGCTCGCCTGGTACTGCTGTGTTGGTTGAGCAGGCATTTGTTGAGGCTGACCAGAAAATGCAGGAGTTGGTGCCTGCGAAGTTGGTTGTTGTCCATATCCCTGGTATTGCTGAGGTTGCTGGGGCCCAGTCTGCTGACTATAGTTTGCTGTAAAGGCAAATAAATAACATATGTCTTTATCCTTTAGCTGCAAGTTTTCCAGAGAATGTGTCTTACTGTTACGGACCAAAACTGATTAAGTTTAACAAACTTTTCCACAAATATTTAACCAGTGGTAGATTTAATCATTTATTATTTCAAGACCAAGAGGCAATTTTTTAAACCTACTTACTATTCTCACACTGAAATGACTAGACATTTCTTCATTACAACTGCTTCGAGACTATATAATCTGTAAAAGCAAAAATCCTGTCCTAGCATAATTCCTAGTACAGAATAATGCTCAAAAGATCTTTTTAGCATTCTCTAGGGAGTCCTGGTGTGGCACTGTGGGTTAATGCCCCAGACAGCAAAGCCGTTTGAACTGCAAGGTTGGTGGTTCAAAGGGTTGCTATGGGTCAGAATCAACTCGATGGCACTTGACAACAACAACAATAACAGGTAAACTAAAAGGAGCTCTGGTAGCACAGTGGTTACGAATTGAGCTGCTAACCTCAAGATCAACAGTTTGAAACTACCAGCTCTTCCACAGGTGAAAGATGAGGCATTCTGCTCCCATAAAAATTTACAGCCTCGGCAACCCTGAGCAGGGTCACCATGAGTCTGAACTGATTCCACGGTATTTAAAAGTTAAAGTAGTCCTTAACCTGGTTGGAGGGAAGACCTACTTAATATTAAGTCCCAAATAAAAATACATTGCAGAGAATGAATAATTTTCAAATGAAACAAATACATCTTATCATACTATCATACATATGAAGTGTTTTAAAGTTTATTCTTACTCCAAGATTAAGTCACTTAAGAATTAACTCTCAGCATCCATTTTCAAAATCAGATTTGGTATCTGTGTAACTCAGCAAATGTTGACGCAATAGTAACAGCATAACACATACAAAAAAACATACCATATTGCCCCCACAAAATCAACATCCAAATTCATTTACTATTATGATGTAATTTTTTTTTAAGTCAGCTTCACTGAAAACTTTTATCTCTACCATGAAACACACCTGCAGCTACTTGCAATGAAACCTCTCCATTGACTGGAATCCTGTCAGCATTAAACACCAGATACATAAGAAAATTATTAAAATATGTACAACCCTGCATTTAAAAATAAAAGGATTGAATGAATTTGAGTATATTCTGAACTCACCTTGAACTTGGGTTCAAAATTTACTCATGAAAGAAAAAATTTTGACATAATCCATCAACAAAACTGGAGTAGGTTACACAGTGTCAGAGATGGTCCAATGTCATACCACCACTTACAGTCTCCAAGCAGAGTATTTAGTTGACTATCTCCATAGTCAATAAATTCAAGTTAAAGTGACATGGGGAGATCAGAAATAAAGATAATAATTTGGAAAAGACTAAAATTTACTCAGTGTTAAGACCCTTCCTAAAATCAAGAACAAACTTAATTTTCAATAAACCAAAATCTTAAGTGCCATACAATTTTTCCTATCCCTTATATAAAACTGTAGATGTCTCTTCAATTTAAGATGGAATTTTTTTTTAATGCTGCCTTTTTTAAACTGGCAATTGAAATATAAACTAGGTTTTTAAATGAGTCTTTAAGCAGCCAGACCCTTTATTATTGCTCAGAAGAGGAAAGTACCCCAAAGATGCCATTTATTAGTAGGCTCCTAGTCTTGATCACAATGAAGCAATCCTTACCCGTATAGTCTCCCTCCCATCTTTAGAACAGGGGGTCCTATGGTCCACAAAATCTAAAATAATTTACTAGTCCTTTACAGAGCATGCCTGCTAACCCCTGGTCTAGGTTGAAGTATACAGCATGATATTGTTAAGTGCTGTCGAGGAAGTAAACTGAATGGCTGTGGTATCCAATTATTGGTCTCAGACCCTGGCTGCTCATGAGAATAACCTGCATATATATTTGTAACTGTCAAAGCCTGAGCCCTATTCCGGACCAAATGAAATAAAATCTGACAGTCAAATGATGAGTCTTTTCTACAAAGTAAGTAATTAGCACTACAGATAAGATTAAACATACAACTAGAAGCTGAAATTTTGATATTCAAATCTTTGGCTATAAAACAAGTTAAGTGACGTGGAGCTGGTTCTGACTCATAGCAACCCATTTTGGGTTTCTGAGGAGCGGCTGGTAGGTTTGAACCAATAAAACAAGAGTCCCACACAAACTCTCACTGCTACAGGAATGTAAAAATTACTTAATTTTAACCAAAGCTATATTAAAGAAATTTGTCACATTTAAAGATGGATACTCTTTAGCAGCTAGATGGTTAAAAAAAAAAAAAAAGAAAGAAAGAAAGCCTACTTCTGAAAATGGAGGGAAAAAAACTAAGTTTAATGTTCTTATGTTGCCTAAATTATGTTTTAGACATTTTTAATTTTATGGTTTTCTACATACTTTTGAGACACCAGAAATCTTAAGTATCTTAATTTAGTACTTTTTAATAAGTTATTGAGATCACTGTATGAGGAAACCGTTCCTATTTCTGCAGACACTAAGAGTACATTACTATGTGTGAAAAGAGTTCTGTGTCCCACACATAATGGGAAAAAAACCTTGCATTTTTTGTGGTTCTTAAGTCACTTAAAAGTTGATCAAGTTAGTGAAAGACAGCTTTGTATTAAACATTTTTATGCTACAAGTTATATAGGATCCCCTACTAGGTTTTGTCCACTGGAGAAATTGAATTATTGACTTACAAAAAACAAGTTATTTCCCTCAATAAATGAAAATTTAATATCTACTATTATAGTGTAAAGAGCTCTGGTAGCATAGTAGTTACAAATCAGCCTGCGAATTGCAACATCAGCAGTTCAGCTCCCATAAAGATTTACAGCCTCAGAAACCCTGTACAGGGTCACTATGAGTCGGAACCAACTCCACGGCACATAACCATCACCATTATAATGTGGTGCTGCAGGATAATGCACTGGACCACATGGTCAGTTTATCAGCAAGGTCGAAAGTTCAAACTCACCAGTTATTCCTAGGAAACCCTACACAGAGTCACTATATGTTGGAACTGATTTGACTGCACTTAACAACAATAATTTAAGTACTAAAAGTTAAAGAACTAAGAAGAAGTTTAATAAGTACAAACGACTCAAAAATCAAGTCCTTTTCAATACCTGCTCACCTGAATACTGAACACCATACTGTTGTGGAGGCTGAGGCGGAGCCTGAGGCTGCTGAGCACCGTAACCGGCCTGCTGCTGGTATTGTTGGTACATCTGACCTAAAAAAAATAGAATTGGAAAAGGGCAGGCTTAACTTAGCAGAGAGAAATGGTTACATTTTCTCCTCATCCAAACACACACACACACACACTGCATAACACTATTATGAGAACGATTTCCCTCATCAATATAGTGAGGCTGCTCTGCAGAGAACCCCAAATGGCAATGAAGTGACTACCATTTCATAAACTCCAGAAGAAATAACGTTTTCAAACCTAAATGTCAACAAACAAGCACTGAGAATAATTCTATGTTCACTAAAAATCAGGTGCAAAATCCAAAATCTGAGACAAAAGACAAATACTATTAATAGCTTCTAAATCTTTCTCAAAGCTCCAGATTTATTACTTTCATCAACTGAACCTGTGTTACCAGTTACCATGTGAATGGACCCTTCAGTAGGAAAGAATTACATAGTACCCTTTCATTTCAGAGCTCAAAAAACTTATCTGTCTTCTGAGTATCCTAAGCAAGCATGTGGAATCTGATAAAGCTGAAATGATTCCTTACTGCATGTTTAGAGTTGTGGTGTGGCACTGTGGGCTAATGTGCTGTACTGTAAAGTTAGTTTGAACCACAAGGTCGGCAGTTCAAACTCACCAGCTGCTCCTTGAAAACCCTATACAGGGTCACTATGGGTCGGGACCAACATGACAGCACTTAACAACAATTGCATGTTTAAATAACTGCAGACCTGCTTAACACAGGCGATGTTCTTAGAAATTGGAGTCTGATTTGGGGTCAGCTGATCAAAGTTCCTGCAGAGAAATGTTTTAGATATTATCATGGTCTGTGACTTTCAACCAAGGAATATTTATTGGTTCATTTCTACTTCTTTACAGTGATGTTAGTGAAGGATGAAGTGTGAGCTGAAATTGGCACAACAGAACCTAGCAAAAATGCCAACACAATAGTCATTAGTTGGCTAGTCTGAAATGTGATTTGTAGGTGGTTGTGTTTTAAAGTGTTTCAAATCAAGTGACACAGACCAGATTTCAAATATTAAAGAGGAAAAGTATTAATCATTTAATACTTTTAAAATAATGGTTTCATATTGCTAGACTGGATTAAATATTAAAATTAATGTCATTTATTTTAATAAATATATCTAATAGAAAATTTTTAATTATTTGAAGTTTACATTATTTCTTTTGAAAAGCAGAGATCTGAATTTTCACCTCAACTATACTAATCTATTGACTGATGTCACATATTAACTATACACTAAAAGTTTTAGCAAAACATGGAATTAAATGCATATCAAACAATGTTAATTTTATGCCTCTAGACATGGATACTTGGTTACTGGGGAACAGATAGCTGGACAATTTCACTGTGTGATCATATTTAAAATTTTACTTTTCTGTAAATGGATTTTTCAAATAAAACAAACCTTTGAGATAGAAAAATACTGAGATTATTACTAGTGAAATTAAATTCTATTCTTTTACAAGTGAACAGCAAGCATGTAAGAAGACCACCCTTCCAACTGATACTCTACAAACAGTAGTTAGCTAACCTGATATAGAAATTAAATTCTCATTTTACCTATCTATTTCAGTCCATATCTGCTTCAATTAAGTTTGTTCTATCTTAGGAGTTGTATCTCAGTACAAAGAAAACTATGTGACTAAAAGTTGATTGAAAAGATGCTGAAACACCAAACACTTCTTCCTAAACCATTTACTCATCAACAAAAAGTCATGTGTTAGTTCCTACTGACTAATACTCATCCAATGAGACAACTCTAAAATTACTATCACAAGATGATAGGCTAGTATTCCAAAAGTGATCAGCTCATTTTAGACTACGATTTTTAAAATGGTTAATAACCTGAACTTGCATCTAGTGCTGAGAATATATCATACTGGCTCCTTTATACATATAGCTAGAGCACCACCTGGTGTTTGTTTAAAGTGAAATGTATAATTTACATTTAAAGGTCCTAAGACACAGACAATTCATAGGAATAATGTCTTAATACAGAGAGATCAGTAAGTATTCGTCAGCTGTACTCTACAGAGCTCCCCGGGTTAAAATGAGGCACTTTCACTGCCTACTTTCCTGTGCATGGGGCCCTCACTACCCTCTGACCACAACAATTACCCTTTTGCCTGTTTGAAATACTGAGCTTTCAACTTACATTTCATTCAGGACTGAAGGTTTTTTTTGTGTGTGTTTTTTTAAAACCAACGGGTGGTTCTAATTTTCACATTTTATAGCCAGAGAAAATGAAAACCCAGAGACTTCATCCAAGGTTATATTACTCAGAGAAAAAGAAGGTTGACTTAAAATACAATGCTTATTCTACAAAAGAAATGTTTTACTGATAACTCCAAAAGTACTATAGGATAAGTATATCACCAAAAATGCAGCTTTTTATATCAACTAAAAATCCTCACCACTGGACTAATAAATACTATAACAATAAAGGGAGAAAAGACTGAAGTTGTCAGACTTCGTTTTGCTTGGATACACTATCAGCACTGATGGAAACAGCAGTCAAGAAATCTCCAAACTCTATTTTATTACTAGTTTTACCTATGTAGATAAACTTCCCAAAAGCTTCTCTTTTTGAAAAGTATTTTTTAAATTACAAAACAATAATACACAGCCATTTGGGGTGGGGGTAAAAGAGTAAGATAAAATAACGCCCACGCATATGCAAAATAAAGGTGTGAGGTCACGCTTCCCAATTCCACTCTTCTCCCCATGAGTCACTACTGAGTGGTATGAATTTTTCCTAATCCCCCCATATTTTATATTAATAGAAACACTTTTCAAGTTTTTCTCCTCTCAATAATTGGAAGCATACCAACATATTCTACTTATTTTTTAACCCCAAAACATACCATGTCAGAACATCAAAATTTTCTTAGCTCTATTCAAAGTGCGAGTGTATATGTAAACTGTTTACCACTCCCAAATACACTGCAGGAGAGACCACTGCACATGTGCTCTAAGCTCTATTTTACCTTCAATCTGACCTGCTTGTGTCTGCGCTCCTGTATATGGGGGCTGCTGTGACTGAACTCCAGGTGGGGGAGCTGCTGAGGAAGAGGAAGCAATGCTGTCAGGTGTTCCTGAACGGTCTTCTGTGGGAGCACTGGGTGGTCCTAGACAGTCATGAAAAGTCAATTCAGTAACTAATACAATGTCTTCTCTTTATAAACAAGCTCAATTAATGGATTTGTTTCAAAGGCAGAAACTAAAATTAAAAGTACTATTATTGTTGTTTGTTGTTTTTAAATGCTGTCAAGTAGGTTCCAACTCATAGTAACCCTATGCAGGGTTTCCGAGGAGCACCTGGTGGGTTGAAACTGTCAACCTGTGGTTCAAGCCAATCTTTCAGTCCATTGTATTATCCCATAGTGCTGCACAAGGACTCCAAAAGTACCACAAAACAAGTATTATCACCAAAAATGCAGCTTTTTATATTACATAAAAATCCTCACCAGTGGACCAAAAATAATAATAAATGGAGAAAAGATTGAAGTTGTCAAATACGTCATTTTGCTTGGATATACTATCAGCACTCATGGAAACAGTAGTCAAGATATCAAATGACATATTGCATTAGGCACAAAACCTCTTTAAAGTATTAAAGAGCAAGATATCAATTTGAGGACCAACATGCACCTGACCCAAGCCATGGTATTTTCAACAGCTTCGTACGCATGCAAAAATTGAACACTGAATAAGAAAGACCACAGAAGAATTTACGTATTTGAGTTATGGTGTTGGAGAAGAATATTAAAAGTATCACAGATTGACAGAAGAACAAACTTATGTATGTTGAAAAAATTCTAGCCAGATGCTCCTTAGAAGCCAGGATGGCCAAACTTCATCTCTCATACTTCAGACATATTATCAGGAGGGACCAGTGCCTGGAGGACATGATGTCTGGTGAAATGGAGGGTCGGTAAAAAAGAGGAAGACCCCAACGAGATGGACTGACACAATGGCAGCAGCAATGAGCTCAAGCTTAACGATCGTAATGACACAGGACCAGGACCGGATAGTGTTTCGTTCCGTTATATTTAAGGTCACTATGATTTGGAATTGACTCGATGTCACCTAACAACAAATTTAAGGAGTCCCTGGGTGGCGCAAATAGTGAAGCCCTTGACAAATAGACGAAAGAAAGGTTGGTAGTTTGAACCCACCTAGAAGCACCTCAGACAGGCCTGCCAAGCAGCTTCTGTAAAGCCACCACCTTGAAAATCTACTCTGTACACATGGGGATCACCATGAGTTGTAATCAACTCAATAGCAACTAACAACAACAGATCACTTATCTTTACATTTGCTCTAGTCTCTAAGGACTATGTTCCAGAGTCGTAACTTGTCTCTGGCCAAAGTTAAATCTCATTTCTATAAGGCTAATATTCTCCTGTCCCCATGCAACTTATTTTACACATTAACCAAAAATATACTTCATTCAGTGAGTCTCTACCATCCATAAATCAAATTCAACACCTAGTTTGTTTGGCTCAAGGGTTCAAGTATTTCTTACAATTGCTCTTCTCAGTTAATCTGACCTTCTCCCTACTCCCTTTACTCCTAAACCCATTTTCATACGTAAACAGAACTGAAGTCCTTTAATACCAGTTGTGACCCCACATTTCTGGAACGTTTTCTTGGTCCGTAACTATTTCTCTACCTCTGACCTACAAAGCACTTTACCTTTATTATTGTCACTGCCAACTTTTAATTTACATTTTTTAGCAAGCCTCAATCGTTTTCCCTTATTCAGAGCCAATCCATGGAAACCCTATACAGAATCGTTATGAGTCGAAATCAGTGGAGTTGTGGTGTGGTGCTGCAGGACAATGCACTGCACTGCAAGGTCAGTTTGAATCACAAAGTTGGCGGTTCAGATCCACCAGCTGCTCCTCAGAAACCCTATATAGGATTGCTATGGGTTGGAACCAACTTGACAAAACTTACCAACAACCATAACAATGAGCAGGCTCCTTTCTGATTCTTTTTGTCTGTCTCACAAAGTCTAATACTCTACACCTTACACAGAACCACTAAAATTCTTTCAGAATAATGTGCAAAGAAATGGAGAAAATTTGCTACAGTTTCAATATAGGAACAGTAAAAGAAGTCACTCTGAAGATAATCCAAATCTGTATTTTTAAGCCCAACTTCAAAGAACTATTCACTCTTATGTTTGGTATTTCCTGAAGACTTAAATATAAAGTAACTAGAATATTAACTCAGATTTCAGTTGCTATAAAAATGTTTAGATGCACCACTTTGTCTGATGTCTCTTTATGTATATGAAAAACGTATTATATATAAACATATTTCTTCAGAATTTCGTATTCCCTTCAGTGAATAATCTCATAAATGTCTCAAAGAAAAAATGAACAGAATGAATCTTATTATTTCCTCAATGGCACCTAATAAAACAATAATACTGTACAGCAAATAAATCACGTAACCCCTCCCACAGTTAACTATTAAAAATCTGGGCAAAACACAGGACATCAAGGCAAGTGGTCGGATCCCCTCAGGGCAAACCTCCTTCTAAGACTAAGATTCAAGGGGAATAAAAGAGTAGACATGTGCTCTGATGGGTGACCACGTTAGACACTGATAAGGGGAAGTGAGAGAAAAACAGCAATGAAGCTGCGAGCTAAGTCCTACCACGTTCATTAGATTCCTGTGAATCTGGATGAAGACTTGGTTGGTCAGCAGTATGGCAAGACCTGGGGACTCTTGGGCCCAGAGTCAGTGACACAGCCATAGAGGACTAGAGTAGAGAATGAAGTGTCCGGCTGATAAGAAATGAGGGGATATGCATAAGAACACCCACACTTGCAGATAATACCCACTCGATCTGGTTTCAATGGCTGGATGATCAGAACTCAACTAGAAGAAAGAAGAGGAAAAAAAGAGTACTCTGATACAATTTGATGAATTTGACCTATACCTATGGATGCCGTAGCTCAAAAGAGGGAACAAATCTCTACAGCAAGGACCATTGCCAACCCCTCCATACACAGCGTAGGGCATGGGAAACTTGGACATTGGCTACCCAAAATGAGGGAGCTACAAAGGCAAGAAGTGACTTGCTTATAAGCTTTCAAGAGGGAGCCTAGATCCACGGGGTATGGAGGAAGGTAGAATCTCCACTGAGTAGTAGCCAATCTGTCTAGGCGGGGCTGATGAAAGGAGATGGGAATAGGTCTCTTGTGGTACAATAGTGAATAATCTGCTATCAGGACTGACTGTGAAAGTTGGAAATGTAAAGATACATGTTTTGTAGCAAAAGGAGGGGAGTGGCTAACTTTGCAGTTCAGGAACTGAGGTCCCTGGGACTATCAATGGAGAAGAGTGGAGTGTGAGACCCTACCCAGAGAAACAGTGATAAGAGAGATGGAGGCAGAGACAATGACGTGGAGAGATGGAATGGCTGGGGACTCTAGACCCAGGGAGGTAGAGGGGCTGTGTGCTGACGACCAAGGGACAGGCTTGCGGAGTATACCCTTTGGTTGCTTGATGATGCATGGAGGGGATTGTAACCATGGCAGTGAAACAATATACAATAGGATGAATGTAAAGCTAATGTTCTCCCATGTACACTATCACAAAATTCACAATAAAACATTTTAAAAAATCTGGGCAAAACAGAAGGCAACAACTAAGTGAAATCACTGGAAGTCAACCAAATGTTGGCAGAAACCTGAAGAGCATTTTCCCCAATGGAACTTCAGTAAGTATGAACTGCTGCAGCTCCCACAGCAGAACAGTGTTACTAATTTCAATTGGCACAGGACACCACCAAGCAGATGGAAATATGGGGGAAATTCCTGCAGTGAGAGCCACAAAAGGAGTGAGACCCTAAATCTTAGCATATACTCTGCCCAACTTCCCCAGCTAATCATGTGGTGGTATATACATAAAACACACATGCACAAGAGGACTCACCAATAAAAGCCGCACCCAAACATGAAAGTGTGAGCAGAAACGCCACAAACTACAGAGAGTAGTCAGAACCACACAAGTTAACTACCTGATATAACAGAGAACATAACTAATCCTCAAAAAAAAAAAAAACCCAAGAGAATACCAGTCACTAAATATATTAACTTCAATGTCAAGTTTTCAACCAAAGGGAAAATACGACCCATAAACTCAGTGGAAAGGGCAATCAGTGGAAAATGACTCCATATAGGTCCAGATGTTGCATGTAGTAGACAATACTATACAGCAGTATTTAAAATATTTTAAAGAGTTAAAACTACATTAAAAGAATTTATGGAAAATAGTCTTGACGGGTATAAAGTTAAGGAATATCAAAGAGAAATTAAAGCTATAAACAGAAACAAATAGTAATTCTAGAGCTTAAATTACGATTCATGAAATGAAGCACTAACTAGCTACTTTCAATAGCACACTGAAGATGTGAATTAGTTAACTTGAAGAAAAATCAATAGAAATCACCAAATAGAGAAAAAAAAACTAAAGAAAAGAAACAGACAAGTTCTCCAATATATGTGTCATTGAAAGTCCCAAAAGAAGAGAGAACTAAGCAGAAAAAACAAAACAAAACAAAACACTGCTGAACTGGGGGCTGGTGGCAAGAGGGGGGCTGTCCTCCTGTAAGCCAGGGGTATTGGTCAGTTCCCACTCATAACAACTCAGTGATCAGTGGCACCCCTTCCACATAGCCTCTGCTCTACTCTACATGGATCAGACACTGAGCATATAACATCTCTGCTTCTTGAGATGAATGAACAGAGAGAACTACACAGAGAACAGAGAAATGCATTCACACTTCCAGTCTCGACCACATCCACCAGGAGGCAGGCGCTGAGTACGTATGAACACAACAGCATATAATCAATCATCAATTAAATATACAGACGACATCACAACAAATCTCAGAAAACAGACCATTTTGGCTTACATGAAGAAACAAGACAGAATGCCTCAAATAAGTGACCAATAATAGAGTAATAAACACAGTACCAGAAATAGTGTTAGAACAACTGACAAGGAATTTAAAAGACTAGTATTCAGGTACCTTCAAAGGATTGAAAAAATGATCAGGAAATCTGCAGATGAAATCAAGGAAAACACAGACAAAACTTTACAAGATTTCAGGAAACAAAGCTGACAAAATAAATGCAAAAATTGGAAACCATACAAAAATACCCATTAGAAAACCAGAAGATTAATACTAACACTTCAGAAATATATAGTACATTAAAAGGGTAAAAATGCAGATTTGAATCAATGGAAGGTCGAATTACTGAAATTGAAGAAAAATCTCTCACTATTCATCTACTAAAGGAATAATCAGAGTCCTGTTGTGGTACTATAGGATAAGCACTGAACTGCAAACCTCAAGACTGATGGCTCAAACCCCAGCTGCTCCATGGAAACCATTATACAGGGTTGCTATAAGTCACTGAATGATGCAGAAAGCATCAAAAGAAGATGGAAGGAATACACAGAGGCACTGTACCAGAAAGAGTTGGTTAATGTTAAACCATTTCAAGAGGTAGCATATGATCAAGAGGTAATGATCCTGAAGGAAGAAGTCTAAGGTGCACTGAAGTCATTGGCAAAGAACAAAGCACTGGGTATTGATGATGAATACCAATTAAAATATTTCAACAAACTGGAGGCACTCACTTATTTATACCAAGAAATTTGGAAAATGACTACCTGGCCAACTGATTGGAAGAGATCTGTATTTATGCCCATTTCAAAGAAAGGTGATCAATGGAATGAGGAAATCATCAGACAATACCATTGATATTCCATGCGAATAAAGTTTTACTAAAGACAATACAAAAACAGCGGCAATCATTCATTGACAGAAAACTTTCAGAGGGGACAAGCCAGATTCAGAAGAGGAGTAGAATGAGGGCTATCACTGCTGACATCAGATGGCTGAAAGCAGAGAATACCAGCAAGATGTTCACCTGTGCTTTACTAGCTACGCAAAGGTTTTCAATTGTGTAGATCATAAAAAGCTTCATTGGAAAAAATGAGTATTCTCGAACATTCAATTATGCTCATGAGGAACCTGTACATAGACTAAGGCAGCTGTTCAAACAGAACAAGGGACCACTGAATGGTTTAAAATTAGGAAAGCTGCGCACTAGGGTTGCATTCTTTCACTATACTTATTCAACCTGCATGCTGAGCAAATAATCTGAGAAGTTAAATTATATGAAGAAAAACATGGCATCAGGATTGGAGGAAGACACATTAACAAGCTGTGATATGCAGGTGATATAACCTTGCTTGCTGAAAACTGAGAGGACTTAAAATTCTTACTGATGAAGATGAAAGAACAAAGCCTATGATATGGGTTGCATCTCAATGAAAAGAACACAAAAATCCTCACCACTAAACCAATAAATAGCATTACAATAAATAGAGAAAAGACTGAAGTTGTCAAAGATTTCATTTTGCTCAGATCAACCATCAACACTCATGGATGCAGCAGTTAAGAAATCAAACAACGTATTGCATTAGGCAAATCTGTTGTGCAAGACCTCTTTAAAAAAGTGTTCAAGTGCAAAGAATATCAGTGTGAGGAATAAGGTGTGCCTGACCCAATCCATGGTATTTTAAATAACTTCATATGCATGTAAAAGTTGGATAATGAATAAGGAAAACTAGAAGAATTGATGCATCTGAGTTATGGTGTTGGAGAATATTGACAATACCATGGAATTCCAAAAGAATAAACAGATCTGTGGAAGAAGTACAACCAGAGTGCTTCCTTGGAAGTCAGAATGGCCAGACTTAATCTATCATACTTGTGACGTATTATCAGGAAGAACCAGTCCCTGGAGAAGAATATGTTTGGTAAAGTGGAGGGCTAGAGATAAACAGGACCCCCAACAAAATGGATGGGCACAGTGGCAGAAGTGATGGGCTCAGGCATAGCAACGACTGTGTGGTTGGCCCATGACCGGGCAGTGTTTCATTCTATTGTGCACAGGGTCACTATGTGTCAGTAGTGACATGATGGCACCTATCAACAGCAGCAACAAGTCAGAACTGACTTGACGGTACACAACAACAAAGGAACAATCTGAATAAAGCCTAAGATTCATGTGGGACACTATCAAGAATAATAATTTACATCTGCTTGGAATTCCAGAACAGGAAGAGACCAAGAAACAAACAAACAAACAAAAGCAAGAGAGAGAGAAAAAAAAAATTGTACAACAATTGTTGTTGTTGTTAAGCACCGTGGAGTCAGTTCCAACTCATAGCAACCCTGCAAAGGGTTTCTGAGGCTGTAAATCTTTACGGGAGCAGAACGCCTCAGCTTTCTCCCATGGAACTGCTGGTAGTTTCGAACTACCGACCTCCAGGTTAGAATTATTGGATGAAAATTTTCTAAACACCATGAAACACAGGAAAATAGTCATTCAAGAAGTTGAATGAACTCCAAACAGAACAGACTCTATAAGAAAATCATCAAGATACTTTTAAAACCAAAGACAAGGAAAGAATCCTAAGAGCAGTTCTGGAATAACCAACTTACCTGTAAAGGAGAACTAATAAGACTAAGCTCTGATTTCTCAGCAGAAACCACACAGGCAAAGTGACAATAGAATAACATATATAAAACGCTGAAAGAAAAAAAATTGCCAACTAAGAATCATATATCCAGCACAATGGTCCATCAAATACGATGGTGAAATTAGATCATTTTCTTATAATCAAAAATTGAAAGGACTTAAAAAATTCTATTAATTTCTTACAAAAACTACAAAAATTTTAATTTCTTAAAAACACCAAAAAGTATTTCTTACAAAAATACTAAAAGTCATTATTTGGACAGATACCCAACAACAGCAGACAACAATCTGTGGCTAACACACATGACAATATCACCCAGAACTCAACCCAGATATAGAAGTACTCAAAGTAAAAGAAGCCGACAAAACTGAAAAGAGGGAACCAGAGACACCAGTTAACAACAGAGGGGGAAAAAAAAAAAAAGGTAAAAGCAGAGAATAATCTAGTACTAGAACTTTCAAATGAAGAAGTAGCCATGTAAATTTCAAGAAAAAATTGAAATAAAATAAACCTTACTGTTATCTTAAAACTAGCCCAAGCCTTACTCCTAGCCCAACCTGTACCCCCCTACCCCAACACTAACCCTAATCCTAACCATATTCTAACACTAAATAAAGTCCTAGACCTAGTTGTAGTTGTTGTTAAGTGCCATCAAGTCGGTTCAGACCCATAGCGACCCTGGTACAGGGTTTCCGAGGCTGTAAATCTTTACGGGAGCAGAAAGCCTCATCTTTCTCCCGCGGAGCGGCTGGTAGTTTCGAACTGCTAACCTTGTGGTTCGCAGCCCGATTTGTAACCACTACGCTACCAAAGCTCCTTAGACCTAGTTGTAACACTAGCCCTAATTTCTTACTCTCATTCCCACTTTTTCTCTGTTATTCATACGGTTTACAGTAACTAAATATTCAGAAGTAGTTCGTCACTCCTTCTTCCCAGTCTGTCTTCATCTGGAAGCTCATCCTATCCACCATGGGTGACACTGCTGGTATTTAAAACACTGTTGGCATAGCTTCCAGAATCACAACAACTCACAAGCCAACACAGTACAACAAACTGGTATGTGGTGGATCCCCAGCGAGATGGATTGGCGAAGTGGCAGCATCAATGGGCTCAAGCATGGCAACAATAGTGAGGTTGGCCCAGGATCGGGCGGTTTCATTCTGTGCATAAGGTCGCTTATGAATGAGTCGGTACCGACTTGATGGCACCTAACAACAAAAACAACATGCCCACTGTGGCACTGTGGGCTAATGCGTCAGACTGCAAAGTCAGTTTAAACTGCAAGATCAGTAGTTCAAGCTCACCAGCTGCTCCTTGAAAACCCTACACAGGGTCGCTATGGGTCAGAATCAACTTGACGGCACTTAACAACAGCATTACCACCAAAAAATTATTAAAGAAGCATGTACCAACAGAATAGATGCAGTTCTAAGATGCAGTTTCTAATTCATATGAAAGCACTTACTACACTGAAGCAATTTAACCAAAACTGCTCAATTTCAATTTATCTCATTTAAGATCACAACAGATAAGCCCTATCAAAAGTAGTTTTAATTCTGCAACAAACCTGAAATATAATTTCAGCATAGTTCAGATTAAAAGAAAAATAATTTTTATAAATTTTACTTTGCATAAAATATACCTGACCCAAAAAACTGGGAGAGAGCTCAAGAAAGCCTTCTGGGGTGCTGGAAATCATTTACATCTTGATCTACTTGGTGTTTACACAGAGAGAGTTGTGTGTGTGTGTGTGAGAGAGAGAGAGAGAGAGAACAAGAGCTGGACACTTTAGATTTGCAAACTTCACCACATCTAAGTTATGCTTCAATTAAAGAAGGAAGGGAACAGAAGCAATGGGATGGGACAGGATGAACAAGAAGGGAAGGGAGATAAACAAAATAACTTACCTGAAACCTGATCATCTGTTAAGCCAAATGCTGACATGACATTTTTATTGATTTCATCTTGGTTTTTTAAGGGATCAAAAGCTGACATACTTGCTGCCATAACTTGAGTAGACTGCTTTCCAGAAGAATCAGAAGCAGCAGGTTTTTCTTCTCTACCATCCACAGAATCTAAAAGAAGGATAGAAGAACAACAAAAACAAAAAAATCTTATTTATACAGTCAATGAGGCCTAAAAAAATTAACTACTAGAGAAATATGTACATAATATAGTCTATAATGTTAACGGTACATAACTCTCTGTAAACAGGATAATACATAATTTAAATTTCTGTTAACCTATTTTTATTTTTACTTTTAGAATTAGGGGGAAAGGGCAAAAAGAAATGCAAGATAAATAATAAATTTTTTAAAAATTTACCTACGTTCTTCTCTAATTTATTATATGAGAAGAAAAGTAATACAAGCTCTAGAAACAGAAACATTTTACTGTTATATTTGTAGCTCATGACCTACATAGTGTGTGCTTTGGAAAGAACAATTATAAGAATTAATACTTTATTTTCTCAAAGGATAAGAAGGCTAATCAAAGCTGTAATTTTTGTTTTGTTCTGTTTTCTAATCCTTATATATTTTTACTTCTTATGTCTACTGATCTGCTATCTCAAGCTAACAAGAACTCATGCTTAATCCTCTTTAACAGTACAAATATACACTTCAAATGTCTTACTTTAAAACTGTTATTACTTAATAAGTTACTTATTAAAATTCTTATAAATGAAGTAAGTATCTTGAATTTTCTTCTAAGTAATACAAGAGCAGTGGAAGTAGCTGGTAGTATAACCTACACAGACTATGAATCAACAGCCAGAAAAAGATGAGGCTGTCTGCTTCGAGAAAGATTTACAGTGTTGGAAACCCTAAGAATCATTCTAATTTGTCCTATTGTTGTTGTTGTTGTTAAGTGCCGTCGAGTCGGTTCCGACCCATAGCGACCCTGTACAGGGTTTCCGAGGGTGTAAATCCTTACGGGAGTAGAAAGCCTCATCTTTCTCCCGCAGAGCGGCTGGTAGTTTCGAACCGCTGACCTTAAGGTTCGCAGCCCGATTCGTAACCACTACGCTAATTTGTCCTATAGGGGACCTATAAATCGGAAGCAACTCAACAACAGTGGGTTGGTAAATTGATGAATTGATACTTTTTGAAGCTGAATGGCACAGTATAGTATTGCATCTGCTACTACATATGTTTACATTTTTCCATAATAAAGTATTTTAAGAAAAATACAAAAATTAAATGTTAAATATGAGCAGATGAAATATAAAATATGCTTTTCTTCTATGGATACTAAAGGAACCCTGCTAATGCTATGGGTGGAGGCACTGGCAGTTCAAGGTTAGCAGCTCAAATTCATGAGTCTTAAGAGAAAGAGGAGGCCATCTGCTCTTGTAAAGAGTTAGGTCTTAAACCCTCTCTAGGGTTACTCTGAATTGGAACTAACTCGATGGCTTTCAGTTTAGTTTCAGTTCTCTAAGGATACTATTATATTATCACCTTATAAAAGAAAACAGACCATTATATTATCACCTTATAAAATAAAAGCAGTTAAAAAATAACCTACAGTTTATAAATAGGAACTGAGGCTAAGATACAAAAAGTTATCAAGCAAAAGAAAAGAATGCTGTTAAATTAGTTACCAAATTAACAGACATGATTACCAGGATTATTTTTCTGTTATTAAGTAAATAAATGTCAGCTATAAATACAAAATTTACCTTCTGAAAAAACACAAATACTAAATTGGAGTCCTGGTGTGGCACTACAAAATAAACAATGAAATTGTAGCCGCAAGGTCAGCAGTTCAAACTCAACAGCTACTCCTCGGAAACCCTATATAGGGTCACTATAAGTCTGAACCTACTCAACAGCACTTAACAACAAATGGAGTATAGGCACCCAAAGCACACAAAGGCTCACAGATATTTTTCATTCCTAATTTGTCATCCCACAATTAATTACCTTAGTATTTTCTAAAGTTCTAGGAAAAACTCCACTGAAGTACCCCAATAAACTCGACTCTAAACCTACCAGTTATTCCACTTCTTCACCAATGTACTTCCTTCCCAAGGCAATACTCCAAGAGTACACCACACAAAAACAAATTAACATCTTTCTCCTGCGGTGCGGCTGGTAGGTTCAAACCACCAATCTTTCAGTTAGCAAATTAGTGTTTTAACCACTCAGCCACCAGAACTTCTACATCACACCACTCACAAAATTTACTTTTTTGAAAAAGCCTTTATCATAAACTAAATTCATCAGGAAACACACCAGTCTACTATTTATGTCAGAGTTAGAGCAAGTACAACAGGTCAATCCAGAATCTAAGGTAGCCTACACAAGATATGTATACAGCAACAAAGGAAGAGGTAGTCCATGGCAGTGCAATGAAGGAATAGGTAGTCCATGATTCTTGGTGATAATAAGCCAACTAGTACTGATAGCAGACTAGCAGTTTTATTTTGTGGATTTGACTTGGCTTTTGATATAGGCTTTTTTATTTTTCTTGATAAGGAAATTTAAAAATCACAATATGTTCTAAAAGTCTAGAAGCTTACAAACTTTCATAGAAGCAATGCTTTCAACAAATAAACGACCTTACTAAGTACAAGAAAGAAAACAACAACAACAAAAAAGTAGCGATCTATGGAGTTCTGGTGTGGTGCTGTGCGTTAATGTGCAAGACTGCAAAGCTGTTTGAACTGCGAGGTTGGTGGTTCAAACTCACCAGCTGCTCCTTGGAAACCCTATACAGGGTTGCTGTGGGTCGGAATCAAATTGACGGCACTTCACAACAACAACAACATAAGTCAGATAGGAGCTTTGGTAGTGTAGTGGTTATGAATCAGGCTGCGATTCGCAAAGTCAGCATTTCAAAACCACCAGCTGTTTCGCGGGAGAAAGATGAGGCTTTCTATTCCCGTGAAGATTTACAGCTTCAGAAACCCTGTACAGGGTCGCTATGAGTCGGAACCAACTCCATAGCACATAACAACAACATAAGTCATATAAGGACACAATGAATAATAGGCTGTCCAAACAAAAAAATCAGTATGTGTTAGAGCCCTAGTGCAGCACTATAGGATAAGCACTGAACTGCTAACCAAATGGTTGGCAGTTTGAACCCACCAGTCACTCCTTAGAAACCCTATACAGCGTCGCTACAAGTTGGAACTAACTCGACAGAACTTAACAATAACAATAGTTTACAAGATAAAGAAACTAATTTTAACTTCCTTCATATGAATAAAGGTAGAAGCTAACAATAAAACATAAGAATATGGAAATCAAGGACTGATAAAGGCAAGTAGTTGATATACTGGCAAGAAAATGGGGAGAATTAGATGATGGTTGTTACACTAAAACCAAAAGCTTACAACTGTATTCCTTAGAGCAGAACCTTAGCTATTATATGTAATTTCTAAGCAATAATACATCTTTGTGGAGTCCAGATGTGTCCAGGTTAATGAGCTGGGCTGCAAAGTCTGTTAGAATCGCAACATTGGCAGTTCAAGCTCACCAGCTGCTCCTCGGAAACCCTATTCGGGATCGCAACCGATTCAAAGGCACTTAACAACAATGGATATATGTGCTGAAATTGGATTTTAAAAGTTTCAAAATACTTTAAGCCTCTAGAAGTTATATGCAAACAATGTGTCAGTATTTAGGAAATTTCTTCAGGTAAAAATGATAGAAATTTTCATCAGATCCTTAATCTAACTGGTACTTTATGTTTGGAGAGGCAAGATTCAGAATAAGCAATATGCTACGACCAGCAATATAAAATATTTCATCTTAGAGGAGCTAGGAGGATCTCATTGTAGAATATCAACAAATTTCTAACATGTTCTGAATACAGAGGTACCACTAGAAATTATTAATCACCAAATATTTAATTAGCATCTACTATTAACACAATTCAACATGGTTGGAAGACGTATGGAAAATGTGCCTTCATTTAAATTATGAAATGAAGCAGAGAAAATTGAAACTCTAAAATTTAAAGAGGGCCAAAAACAGAATATCTCAGAATCAAAAGGTTGCAAGGAATTATATGTACCATCTTTCCACAAAGTTATCTTCTATTAAATCCCTTATATATAACCAGCTTTCAGACTGAGAATATGGGCAAATTTAAACATCTGAAACTTAAAAGTAAAAAACTATTAAAAATAAAGTTTATTTTTTTAAGTGCAACATCTAAGAATCTTAAACAGAAGTTGAGGAACACAAGTTTACTAAAATCTACTTTTAAGTCATAATGTTGTTTAGTGTCGCTGAGTAGGTTCTGACTCAGTGACCCTATGTAGGGTTTCCAAGGAGCAGCTGTGAGTTTGAACCACTGACCTTGCTTTTCAAACTGACTTTGTGGCCGAGTGCTTATCCTACAGAGCCATATCAGCACTACATAATTTAATTTCAGTCTATATATTAAAATACAATTGCTCCTCAAACTATGCATCACTTTCAAATTCACCAACAAATTGTGCTTAATAGTCTGAGAATAATAATAAATAGTCTGAGAAGCTGGACTATATGAAGACTATGGCATCAGAACTGTAGAAAGAGTCATTAACAACCTACAATATGCAGATGACACAACCTTATATGCTGAAAATAAAAAGGGCTTAAAGAACTTACTTAAAGACCTCTTTTACAGTGTTAAAGAGCAAAGATGTCACTGTGAAAATTAAGGCGTGCCTGACCCAAGCCATCATATTTTCAGTTGCCTCATACACATGTGAAAGCTGAACAACAAATAAGGAAGATGAGAGAAGAATTGATGCACTTGAAATATGGTGGAGAAGAATACCGAATATACCATGAACTGACAGAAGAATAGTCCTTAAAGTGATGACGGCGAGTTGATCTCACATACGTTGGACATGTTACCAGCAGAGACCAGTCTTTGGAAAAGGCTACCTTGCCTGGTAGAAAGTCAGTGAAAAAGAGGAAACTCAACAAGATGGATCTACACAGTGCCTACAACAATGGGCTCAAACATAGTAATGATTGTGAGGATGCTGCAAGATCAGGCAGTATTTCGTTCTGTTGTGTAGCTATGAGTCAGAACTGAATCGACAACACCTAACAACAATACATGTCATCTGTAAAAAACCTGTACATCATGATTATTAAAGATTGTTTTTGAAATAAACTTCTCAATAGCATTTTAATGCACTAACCTATTTTTTCACCTTGAAACTAGTTTATATAACACAAAACTTACTGAAATAATTTTAATTTCTAAAGACGTTCACTAAATATCTGACTAGTTCAAGTTAAAGGGTCTTATGGCATAAACCCAACAGTTCAAATTTTACTAAGAATAACCCCAAGATGACATTACAATGAGATTCCCAGGACCCATCCTGCAAGTTATTTGACATATTAAGAGAGTAAGATCCAGGAATCTGGATAATGAAACTTCCCATAACCTTGATGAACAGCCAGGTTTTGGAATACAAACATGAACATTAGCAAAGGCCGGAATAAAAGTGACACTTAGGGTGCCAGCCTACTCCTATGAAGTAAGTTAAAACAACAACAAAAAAGATGAGACAAATAACTCAGAATAAAATAAACTCATGACCTACCATTTTCAGGAACATTGGTGGCAGGTCCTGGTTCTCCAGGTGGTTCCAAGCTATCCAATAAGCGATTCACTTTATTTCGAAGTTCTATCAGTTCTCGACGGAGATATTTCACTTGACTTGATTCAAGGGGCCTTGGTTGACCATTAACTGGAATAAAAGCATTAATCTGATTAAGATTCAGAGATGTCTTTGAATAAGTTTATCAGCAGAACAATATGTAATGAGGAAAAATGAACTTTTAAAAGTATAACAAAGTTAAACAAAGTACCAATTAATGTTATCTGAGTGAAAACTTTCAGGAAAGGATTATTTATTGCTAACAACTTACTTCCTGGCAAAAAGAAACATTGATCAGTATTTTTTAATGCCAAATCACACTGGTATACAAAATTTATAAGAATTCAATTAAATAAAACCTGCAGAAAATTTTAATTTACTTTTTGATAAAAATTATGTCTTTAACAAGTTCATGTATTTCACACCATTCTTTTATAGTCTTTAAACATTTTATTCTACACATAAATATAAAAATACAATCTAGACCTGTTATCCCTCTTGTCTACCTATAACTTAAAGCTAACTAAAAGACCTCTTTAAAGTGTTGAAGAGCAAAGATATCAGTTTGAGGACTGAGGTGCACCTGACCCCAGCCATGGTATTTTCAATAGCCTTATATGCTTGTGAAAGTTGGACAATGAATAAAAAAACCCATAGAATTACCACTTTTAAATTACGGTGTTGGAGAAGAATATTGCAAGTACCACGGAATACCAGAAGAACAAACATATCTGTCTTGTAAGAAGTACAAATATTCTTTAGAAGTGAGGATGGTTAAGATTTTGTCTCGTACTTTGGGCATGCTGCCAGGAGGGACAAGTCTCTGGAAAAGAACATCGTGCTTGGTAAAGTGGTGGTGGTTCTGTGCTATGGAATTAGTTCCAACTCATAGCGACACTGTATATGAGGCTGTTAAATCTTTATGGCAACATAAAGTCTCATCTTTTGACCCTCTTGACTTGAACTATTCAGTTAAGATGTGAACTTCTTTGCTAATCGCCATGCAGTCAGGAATTAAAAGTTATTTCATTAAGATTTATAAGGTATATATATATATATATATATATAGTTTCAAGTTTAAAAAAATGGATTAGTACATTAAAATGGTAAAGTTTACTTTTAAAACAATCTTTAATAATTATAATGTACATTTTTACATAATCTACTGCTGACCTTGCCATTAGCAGCCCAGTCCATAATCCACTATGCTACTAGGGCTTTTTTTGGTAAAATGGAAGGACGGCAAAAAAGAAGACCTCCATGAGATACACTGACCCAGAAATAGCAAAACTGGGTTCAATCATAACTATTTAGAGGATGGTGCAAGACTGGGAACTATTTTGTTCTGTCATGCACAGGGTCACTATTAAGTCAAAACTAACTTGACGGCACCTAACAACAACAATAAAAACAAAAGAGCTGACTGAAAAAGCTTCCCATTAAAAAGTTACACAGAACTTATGAATCCACATTACCTACTGTCCTTCAAAGAGACAGTATATAAGCCACAAAAAGATTTATTTAATAATCATTTTTTAACTGAAGGCAATATGACCTAATGTAATTACTCATTTTTCCCAAATGATTTTCTACAAGAGTTCAAAATCTCAACTAAAATGCTTTCTGTATTGCTATTACATATATACACAAACTCCCAAGTTGCTTAGTAGTTCATTTAAACCCACAAACCCACTACCATCGACTGAAAAAAATTCTCATAGTGATCCTGTATATGAGAGAGCAGAATTGCTTTATAGAGTTTACAGAAGCAGACAGATTCATCTTTCTCCCCCAGGAGTGACCGGCAGATTTGAATTGCTATTTTGTTAAGTTTTATAAAACAAAAGCTTTAACTCAAAAATTCCCAGTCCAATTTACTAGTCTTAAATATTTAAAACTCTAAATGTTGCTCCAGTACACCTTCAATATTACTTTATAAACTTTGTGCTATTTAGAAATCACTATAGATCACTTCTCTAAGTCCTGATGTGGTACTTACTGTAGTATAAGCCTGCTAAGCACAGGATGCCATCAAGTCGCTCCTCAGAAACCCTATTGTTGTTGTCATGTGCCATGGAGTTGGTTCCGACTCATAGCGACCCTACACAGGGTTTCCGAGGCTGTAAATCTTTACGGGTGCAGAAAGCCTCATCTTTCTCCCATGGAACTGCTGGTAGTTTCGAACTGCTGACCTTGCAGCTCGCAGCCCGATTCGTAACCACTACGCTACCAGAGCTCCTTCAGAAACCCTATACAGGGTTGTTATGAGAATCGACTTGATGGCACGTTAACAACAATAGATCATTTCTTTTAAATTCCATTATTGATTTCTTCTTTGATGTATTTCTTAAAAGCACAAGTTTTATCTCCAAGAGTATACGAGTTTGGATTATCTTTTTTTGTCCAACAGTTTCTGATGAGGTCATAGATTTGATCTCTGTATCTCTTCTTTGATTTTTATTGAGATTTGACAGACAATCTGATATATGGTGAACTTTAATAAATGTTCCTTCCTGATTGTTAATAAACAAGATCAAGCCTGTTATCTTGTTTCTTTAATAATTTTAAGGATACAAAATCAGTTTCTAAGAGGAATGTTAAAAGCTCTCACATGAATGCATAAATTTGCTGATTTCTCCTTATTCTATCAGTTTCTCCTTTACATATATTATGGCAATAATACATGTGTTCAGAAGTGTTATCTATAGCTAGTGAGTTATTCTATTATTATGAACTCTTACTAATTAAATTTCTACTTAAGAGTCTACGCTTTTAAAATAGGGGATTTCAAAAAGTTCGTGGAAATATCCCATTATCTTTTCATTCCATTTCCCCTGGTGTGGTGCTGTGGGTTAATGCACCAGACTGAAAAGTCATTTGAACAACAAGATTGGTGGTTCAAGCTAACCAGCCACTCCTTGGAAATGTTATAGGTCGGAACTGATTCGACAGCACTTAACAACAACAACATATTAAACAGCTCTGAACTTGTCTAATATAGTATTTCTAGCCATTTACTTTCAAATCTGCAAAATGATCTCTTAAATATGCCTCTTATAAGCAGCATGCAACTGATTCTATTTTTAACTCCAATTAAGATTTTTGTCTTTTAACTGACATTTGTTGCTGATCTTAAGTACCATCGAGTCGTTTCTGACTCATGGCAACCCTATGTAGGGTTTCTGATGAGCAGTTGAGAATTTGAACTGCTGACCTTGAGGTTCAAACCCACCTTGTGGTAAAGTATTACTATGTTGTGCTTTAGTGAACTGAGTTGTTGTCAAGTGCCTTCAAGTCAGTTCTGACTCATAGTGACTTTGTATAGAGTCTCTTAGGAGCTGCTAGCAGATTTGAACTGCCAACCTAGTGGTTCACAATCTAGTGTGGACCCTACATCACCACACAAGGAGTCCAATTGAGCACTTAATGTCCTTTTTGCTGAAGAACTACCTTTAAAAATTACTCCAAAAGGTGTCCATGATGGACAAATTCTGGGTCTCTGAAAATGTTTTTATTTCTCATTTTGAATATGAATTTTGCACAGTATTGAATGGTACCTTCATCAACTACATTTTCTTAACAGTTTGAAGATGTTAATCTATGGTTGTAGCCTCTATTACTTATTATGTAGTCTGCTCTTTACCTAATTGCCTCTTCGGTGACTCAATCTTATTCTTCTCCAGCTACTTTTAAAATTATCTCTTGGTCTTACATATTCTTGTTACATTTAATTATATTCCTTCATCTATCTTTTACATAATTCTGAAATACTCTTATACCATTACCTCCTTCAAATATTTCTACTCTCCCATTCTCTCCTCCTTTAAACTCTTACTGGAAATACGGTAAACATAACTTCTCTTTCATGTTCATTCATCTCTGTGTTTCTCTGGATAATTGTCCAGTTCACTAATTTTCTTTAGCTATGGCTAATGAACTCAGCATCAACTGACTGTCACTACTTAAATCTGTTTAATCCATGCACTATTTCATTTCAGTGATTTATTATTCATTTACCTTAATTTCTTTTTCAAATCTGCTTTTATTTGTTGTTATATGTACCGTGGAGCTGGTTCCGACTCACAGCGACCCTGTAAAGGGTTTCTGAGGCTGTAAATCT
>NW_006408638.1:5552285-5553235 GCF_000296735.1 Chrysochloris asiatica | reverse complement strand
AGAGAGAAATACTGTTAACTGATGGTACATGGAGGGGATTATAATCATTGTAATGAAACAAGGTATATGATTTGTTGAATGTAAAACTGATTATATGCCCTGTAAATTTTCACTTAATCCACAATAAAATCTTAAAAAATATATATATATATGAGGCTAAGTCAAAAAGTATTGCTATATAAATCAAAGAAAGCTTTCTTACATAAAACTATCAAACGTGAAGCTACTGCTTCTCCACCTCTCCTCTCTACCCTTTCCCTTCCATTTACACTGTGAAAACAGGACTTTCAACGTGCATGAGGGACTCAATCAGGTTCTTCTTAAAAATTAAGTTTAGAAAAAAAATGTCTGAAGGAGCAAGATCGATCAGGGCTGTAGGCAGGATGGGGTAAAGTTTCCCAAAGAAATTCTCCTAAGACAGTTCTTGCTACCCTTAAGAATGAGTATACACTGTTATGATGGAAAAAATTCCTCAGTATAACTTTCCTGGCCTTTTTCTCACAAGAGCAGTTTTTCATTTTCAGAAAACTTCGCAAGTTCCCATGACTGTCTTCTGTCCTTCAAGAAAATCTACCAAGATTGTCCTTTGGGATCCTAAAAGTGTCCGTAACATTCTGAGCTGACCTCGTTACCTTGAATTTAACTGTCCCAGCAGATACTCTCAAAGTCACTGTTTTCACTGGATCATTTTTTTAAAGGCATTCTAAGGAAACCAGGAAATTCTAAGGAAATAATCCAACAAGCTGCGTCACATGAGGAAAAATGTGGCATCAGGATTGGAGGAAGACTCATTAACGACCTGGGATATGCAGGTAATACAACCTCGCTTGCTGAAAGTGAAGAGGACTTAAAACATATACTGATGAAGATCAAAGATCATAGCCTTCGGTATGGATTATATCTCAATCTAAAGAAAACAAAAATCCTCACCACTGGACCAATAAACAACA
>NW_006408638.1:5545787-5552185 GCF_000296735.1 Chrysochloris asiatica | reverse complement strand
CGACTTGATGGCACGTTAACAACAATAGATCATTTCTTTTAAATTCCATTATTGATTTCTTCTTTGATGTATTTCTTAAAAGCACAAGTTTTATCTCCAAGAGTATACGAGTTTGGATTATCTTTTTTTGTCCAACAGTTTCTGATGAGGTCATAGATTTGATCTCTGTATCTCTTCTTTGATTTTTATTGAGATTTGACAGACAATCTGATATATGGTGAACTTTAATAAATGTTCCTTCCTGATTGTTAATAAACAAGATCAAGCCTGTTATCTTGTTTCTTTAATAATTTTAAGGATACAAAATCAGTTTCTAAGAGGAATGTTAAAAGCTCTCACATGAATGCATAAATTTGCTGATTTCTCCTTATTCTATCAGTTTCTCCTTTACATATATTATGGCAATAATACATGTGTTCAGAAGTGTTATCTATAGCTAGTGAGTTATTCTATTATTATGAACTCTTACTAATTAAATTTCTACTTAAGAGTCTACGCTTTTAAAATAGGGGATTTCAAAAAGTTCGTGGAAATATCCCATTATCTTTTCATTCCATTTCCCCTGGTGTGGTGCTGTGGGTTAATGCACCAGACTGAAAAGTCATTTGAACAACAAGATTGGTGGTTCAAGCTAACCAGCCACTCCTTGGAAATGTTATAGGTCGGAACTGATTCGACAGCACTTAACAACAACAACATATTAAACAGCTCTGAACTTGTCTAATATAGTATTTCTAGCCATTTACTTTCAAATCTGCAAAATGATCTCTTAAATATGCCTCTTATAAGCAGCATGCAACTGATTCTATTTTTAACTCCAATTAAGATTTTTGTCTTTTAACTGACATTTGTTGCTGATCTTAAGTACCATCGAGTCGTTTCTGACTCATGGCAACCCTATGTAGGGTTTCTGATGAGCAGTTGAGAATTTGAACTGCTGACCTTGAGGTTCAAACCCACCTTGTGGTAAAGTATTACTATGTTGTGCTTTAGTGAACTGAGTTGTTGTCAAGTGCCTTCAAGTCAGTTCTGACTCATAGTGACTTTGTATAGAGTCTCTTAGGAGCTGCTAGCAGATTTGAACTGCCAACCTAGTGGTTCACAATCTAGTGTGGACCCTACATCACCACACAAGGAGTCCAATTGAGCACTTAATGTCCTTTTTGCTGAAGAACTACCTTTAAAAATTACTCCAAAAGGTGTCCATGATGGACAAATTCTGGGTCTCTGAAAATGTTTTTATTTCTCATTTTGAATATGAATTTTGCACAGTATTGAATGGTACCTTCATCAACTACATTTTCTTAACAGTTTGAAGATGTTAATCTATGGTTGTAGCCTCTATTACTTATTATGTAGTCTGCTCTTTACCTAATTGCCTCTTCGGTGACTCAATCTTATTCTTCTCCAGCTACTTTTAAAATTATCTCTTGGTCTTACATATTCTTGTTACATTTAATTATATTCCTTCATCTATCTTTTACATAATTCTGAAATACTCTTATACCATTACCTCCTTCAAATATTTCTACTCTCCCATTCTCTCCTCCTTTAAACTCTTACTGGAAATACGGTAAACATAACTTCTCTTTCATGTTCATTCATCTCTGTGTTTCTCTGGATAATTGTCCAGTTCACTAATTTTCTTTAGCTATGGCTAATGAACTCAGCATCAACTGACTGTCACTACTTAAATCTGTTTAATCCATGCACTATTTCATTTCAGTGATTTATTATTCATTTACCTTAATTTCTTTTTCAAATCTGCTTTTATTTGTTGTTATATGTACCGTGGAGCTGGTTCCGACTCACAGCGACCCTGTAAAGGGTTTCTGAGGCTGTAAATCTTTACGGGCACAGAAAGCCTCATCTTTCTCCAGCGTTAACAGCTGGTAGTTTCGAACTGCTGACCTTAAGGTTCGCCGCCCGATTCGCAACCACTACACTACCCGAGCTCCCTTTTTTTTTTTTTTTTTAAATAATACCCTGTTGATATGTTTACTCATATCTTTAATAATTTTAAATATGTATTTTGCAGACTGTTAACCTAGTACCATATTTTGTAGACTATAATACCCAGTTACTGTTGTGTCTACTTTTCCTTCATTACATGAATCCTATTGTGTCTTACAGTTTTGAACTCTAAGTGCATTAACAGGATTTGGAGAACCTATTATGACCTGAATTGTTATTTTTTTATGGTAATAACTGGACTTGGGAGTTCTCAAAGTATGCAAACAGTTTTAAATTTTAATCCAGCTCACGCCTACGGATAATAAAACAACCTAAACACTGCTTTGTCCCCACTAACAAAGCTGAGAAAACCTTTTTCCCTAAAGGGATTACATCTATAAGTATAGGTGGCACTGTAGGATAAGCATGGACTATTACCCATAAGGTCAGCAGTTCAAACCCACCAGTCAAGTCACTACACAGAAGATGAAGCTTTCCACTCCCATAAAAATTTGCTCAGGCCACTGAGTGGGTAGCAACCAACCACTGAATGGTCTTAAGCTGTTAGAAAATGAGTCTCTTAGAAAATGGAGATAAGGTTGACGGAAAATAAACAATTTCTAAAAAAAGAAAAATTTGTAGCCTCAGAAACAGCAACACCAGAGATGGAGGCAGAGATGATGCCATGGAGAGAAAGAGCAGCTGAGAACTCTAGAATCATGGAAAGAGAAAGGCTAAGTGCTGGCAGCCAGGATGCAGGCTTACAGAATGTGCCCTTGGATTCTTCTAATTATTATATATTTGAGTGTTTTTGTATACATCAAAAAACACACACACAAAAACAAAGAGAATAAAAGCAAATACTGTTGAATGATGATGCATGGAGGGGACTGTAATCATTGTAATGAAACAAAATACGATCAGATGAGTGCAAAACTGGTATTCTCCCATGTAAACTAGCACTCAGTTCACAATAAAAGCTTTAAAAAATTTTTTTTTGCAGCTTCGAAAACCCTACATAGGATCATTATGAGTCGGAATCTACTGTAGCAGGGGGTTTGGTTTGGGGCTTTTTAAGGACTGAAGTTATAAATCCTCAAGAAAGACTTCTCAAATCTGACAATTCAGAGCAAGGCTGTCCAGTATCTTTGACTTTACGCTTTATCGATGGATTTTTTTCTGGAGATTTTTGGGGTTTTTTGTTGTGTATAATCCCAAGGGTCTAGTACCTAAAGGCCTCTACCATGTTGCTATGGACTAAATTGTATTCCCAAAAAACATATGTTGGAATTCTAACCCCACACCTGTGGATGCAATCCCTTTTAGGAAAAACGTTTTCTCACTATGTTAATACAGACAAGACAGCGTAGGATGTGTCCTATTCACTTATAAACTGTAAAAGAGCAGATTAGACTGAGAAGCAGGCACATAAGGGAAAGACAAGACTATGCACCCGCTTCTAAAATTTATCTGCCTTCCATGATGAATACACAAGAGGCAGATAAATTTTCAAGCCCAGAAACTCCACAAGGAATGCCAGTTACTAGAAACTAAAAAAGACAAGGAAGAACCTCCCCTCACCACAATCCCCACTCCCCAGTGATGTGCTGAATTCAGACTTCTAGTTAATAACTAAACTGAGAAAATAAACTTGTTCTGTGGTATATGACAAAGACACATGTGGACCCATAGTAGTCCCTATTATGCAATCTAAAACCCACACAATGATAATCAAAAGCACCTTAAGTCTCAGCTTTTGATACTCTCTGGTTTTGGCTTTTAGGTTCATCTGCTTTCTGACTCTGGAACTTTCCTGTTATTTTCTTTGAAAGCTCAGTTACATAACTCAGAAAATATATTTGGAATAGGTTATCTAGCATAGCAAGTTCTCACTTTTCTGAAGGATTTTCACAAATCTACCTTGCAGTCCAGTGCTTATTCTACAGTGCCACAGAATGAGCACTGGCCCGCAAGGTAAGTTTAAACTGCAAGGTCAGTGGTTCAAACTTACCAGCTGCTCCTCAGAAACCCTATACAGGGTCATATGAGTTGGAATCCACTTGACAGCACTTAATAACAACAACAAGCCCTATATTTGGTCAACAGTGTTAACTGAGTCATTTAGGTTTACAATAGTACTTACTTTTAATTTTTTTTTTAATTTAAAGTTATTTGCATTAAAAACTTTTTAATCTGGTTCACATTTATTGTTAATAAATTAAGATAAAGTAAGCTCAATTAAATCATGATCATATTTCCCTTCAAAGAGCATAAAGAAAGTTTTTATAAAATCCTAGGGTTCAATGCAACACTTGTTTTTAAATGCTATATAAAAAAAAGCCATGATTTTTCACATAATCACACTACTTCAATTTTGTAATCACTTCTATCTTGTCCCTCAAGAATTGTGTCTTGGGATACTCATCACAGCATCTACTACTTTCCTCACCCAGCTGATGTAGTTTTGTCTTTGTCGTGTGTTTAAGACTTAATAAAAAAGTATTTAAAAAACAAAACCAAAATTGTCTTATAAAGCTAACAACCAAAAACAAAATCTAAAGGATTAAAGTGAGTCATTTATAGAACGCTCTCTAATCTGTAACTACTCCTTGAAAAAATTATCTAAAGTAAGAGGCCTACAAAGTTTAGCCTGAGAATAGCTAAATGCATTCTACATTATAATACACTGACACTGAGTCAATTTTGAGTCATAATAACCCTACAGGACAAAAGAGAAGTATTCCATAAGGTTTCTAAGACTAAATCATTACTGGAACTGAAAAGACAGTCTCATCAATAATCTTCACTGAAACAGTTTTATCATTCTCCATGAAGTGACTGGTGATTTGAACTGCCAACATTTGGTTGACAGTCTAACACTTAACTCACTATCCCACACCAGAGCTCATTTTCTAATTATGTTGCTATGATTACTCGCCATTGAGTTGATCCCAACTCACAGCGATCCTGTACGCGGTTTCAGAGGCGTAGCTGGTGGGCTGCTACATTATGATGTTGTTGTTGTTATAGGGAAAGGGAATTCTAAGTTCTTGAAAACTCAGATTAATAAAGGTATTATATTAATAAAGTAAAACAAGTAGAATTAAAAACAGGCTTAGTTACTTTTTGTATCTTCTGAACAACGGGCATAGATAATTAAGTTTTAAATATTGTAACATTCTGATAGCTAAATTAAAGCAGTAATTAGAGATATCTAAGCTCTGGTAGCGTAGTGGTTACATATCGGGCTGAGAACCTCAAAGTCAGCAGTTCGAAACTACCAGCTGTTCCGCAGGAGAAAGATGAGGCTTTTTGCTCCCGTAAAGATCTACAGCCTCGGAAACCTGTTAGAGGGTCGCTATGAGTTGGAACCAACTCCACAGCATATAACAACAACAACAAGCTGTGTGGTATTGTGGGTTAATGCACTGAACTGCAAGGTTGGTTTGAACCTCAAGGCTGGCGGTTAAAGCTCACCAGCCACTCGTTGGAAACCCCATCCCATACAGGGTCGCTATGGGTAGGAACTGACTGGACAGCACTAACAACAAAGCTGTGGGTGGTGCTGTAGGATAAGCACTGGGCTGCAAGGTTGGTTTGAATCATAAACCCACCAGCCATCCTCAGAAACCCTATTTAGGGTCACCATGAGTCAGAACCAACTCAATGGCACTTACATTCACAAGCAGTATCTGGAGTTCTGGCATGGTGCTGTAGGATAAGCACTGAACTGTTAACTACAGGGTTGGTTGACCAAGTCCACCAGCTGCTCCTCAAAAACCCTATACAGGGGTTGCTATGAGTCAGAATCTAGTCAACGGCAATTAACAAGTTATACCTGATTTTAAAAACAAAATAATCTTAACATAAGCAATTTTTAATGTATTACATGTCTATCATTTTCTTAAAAGATGCACAGTCAGAAGCTTTAAGTAATGAACCACTCCTTGAATGCAAATTAATTTTAACACTATTGTGAATAAATTTTCAATTAATTCTGATTTTTAAAAGAAAAAATTCAGCCTTTAATCAAAACACAATGAATAAAATAATAAACTTATTAGAAAGTTTATCACTTACCAAATAATGTCAGTTTCAGAATCCTACTACACTGGATTGCAAAGGAAAGGTCAGAACTATCAAAAATGGTAATAAGATCTCCATCTGGAATTAAAAAAAAAAAAGAAAACAACTGACTTCCATAATTGCATTAGTAGTAAATGAGGACACATGCGAAATTAAAATTCAGAGTTTACAAAGCTGAGCATAATGAGAAACTCACATACAAACTTTAAGCAAGCATTAAAGGATTATCTTAAGAAAGATACTTGTTTAAAAAAAAAACAAAACACAATTTTCCTTATTACTCATTATCGTAAGATATCTTCATTAACAGAAGCCAAAAATTCAGCTAATAAACTAAACGAAGGAGATTCATGATAACA
>NW_006408638.1:5527600-5540506 GCF_000296735.1 Chrysochloris asiatica | reverse complement strand
GGTACCGACTCGATGACACCTAACAACAAGGAAACCAGGAGTCCTGGTATGGCACTGTAGTATAAGCAATGGACTACTGCAAGATCAAAGGTTCATGGCCACAAGTCGCCCCTTGGAAATCCTGGATATGGTCTCTATGAGTTGGAACCAACTCAACAGTGGGTAACAACATAGAGGACAAGACAAGTGAATTACTGAAAGCACTTGTCTCCAGCAATCCACTATCTGTAAAACATATTTAGGAACATTTTGTTTGGAATAAACCTCTGCATGTATGAACTAGAACACTAGTAGCAATACTTTCTGACTTTTGCTAAGTGCCATTGAGTCAGTTCTGAGTCAAAGGGACTCTTTTATAGACCACTTCTTGACTTTCCCTCATGCTATTGATGCAAGTGAAGAGGAAGTCATATATAGCAATAACTCAAGAGTTGCAAAAGAAGTTTTTGCAAATTTCTTTAATGAGTGGATAGGCAATGGAGTCTTTTAGGTTACCTGCTATTTTGATTATTAAGATGAAAACTACCAATTCTTGCCAAATACTCCTATGTACAAATAGTGCATATTTAATATTCTGAAATCTTCCAGATCCCAAGAATAAAGAATGCAATTAGAATATCAATTGCATGTCTCAAAAGCTCTCAAAAGGCTATATAAAATAAAATGTTCTCTGGAGAGAACAATAGAAAAGTAGTCACAGGCCAGGAATGGTCAAGGCCCTAGGCAGGGCATTTTGACAGTTGTGGAGGAGTGGTTGTCCTGGGAGGCAAGAGGCTGCTTCAGAGATGCTCTGCCACACCAATTTTCACACTGATTAGGCAGATTTACTTTGGACAAAGTTGGCAATAAAGCCATAATCGAGAATTCTGATCATTGTTTAAACTATTATGACCAGACCCACTTCTTGTTAACATGTATGTCTAATATTCAACTTTCAGGGATTCCATTCAAACACATTTTTATTAAAATATATTATATAAAAGAAATTTTCTTTTAAGAGTTGGCAAATTTGACTCTACAAACAAACAACTTTTGTATTTTTAAGTTAAAAAGTAAAAAAAAATTCACAACAAAATCTTAAAAAAAAAAGAAATTTGTGTTCACAGCTGCTAATGCACCGCCATCACTCTTTAAGGCCAGTGCTGCCTCTAGCTAGTGGAGCTCCAGCAGAAGGAGAAGGGGTAAGTGAGGAAGGCGGTCTCTATATCATGGCTCCTACAAGCAGACTGCCCAAAAAACCAACTGGTGGGAAATCACCCAGGAAGCAACTAGCTACAAAAGCCACTCCTAAGAGTGCACCCTCTACTGGAAGGGCGAAGAAACCTATAAGACAGGCCTGGTACTGTGGCGCTGGGAGACATTAGACGTTATCAGAAGTCCACCAAACTTCTGATTTGTAAATTTCCCTTCCAGCATCTGGTAAGAGAAATAGCTCAGGCTTCAAAACAGATCGGCGCTTCCAGAGTGCTTTGAGAAGCACCAAACTGGTGCTTTGCAGGAGGCAAGTGAGGCCTATCTGGTTGGCCTTTTTGAAGACACCAACCTGTGTGCTATCCATGCCAAACGTGTAACAATTAAGCCAAAAGACATCCAGCCAGTATGTTGCAGACATGCAGAATGTGCTTAAGAATCCATTATAATGGGAAACATTTCTTTCTTAAAAAAAAAAAAAAAATTATCTTCTTCCTGTTATTGGTAGTTCTGAACATTAGATTTTCACCCCCCTCAATGGGGTCAAAAGGTACCTAAGTATATGACTGCGAATGGAAGAATAGGGAACAGAAATCAGGTATTGGCAGTTTTTTCATTTGTGTCAATTTTTAATATAAATGTAGGGACATAAAGCATTAATGCAAGTCAAAATGTTTCAGTGAACAAGTTTCAGTAATTCAACTTTATAACATTTATAAAGAAACCTGTTAAATTTTTCTGGACAATGCCAGCATTTGGATTTTTTCAAAACAAGTAAATTTCTTATTGATAGCAACTAAATGGTATTTGTAGCATTTTTATCATATGATAGATTCCATCCATGCACTATACTTTTCTAAATGAGTTGTCCTACATGCAAGTTCATGTTTTTAATGTTGTCTGTCTTCTGTGCTGTACCTGTAAGTCTGCTATTAAAATGCATTTAACTATTAAAAAAGAAAAAAAAAAAAGAGACAAGTTGCATGTGGCCTGCAAAACTAAAATATTATCTAGTTTCTTACAGAAAACTCTTCATCCTTCCCCTAAACAAAAATAAATGAATTAAAAGAAAGCCAGTTAAACAGTAAGTTCAGTTTAAGGTGTGCTAAATTTGAAGTAAGGAGTTCCTGGATGGTGGTTAAGTGCTGGACTACTAGTTGAAAAACTCAAAGGATAGAACCTGAGAAGAGAGATGCTATGGAGCAGTTCAACTCCTGCACACACAGCGTTACTATAACGCAGACTAGATAGCTACAAAAAAAAAAAAAAAACAAGTTTGAAGAGCAAGCCATCTCAGTAGAAAGAGAATTACATTTTTTAGTTATAAAGTCAAGAAAGGAACAAATTGTTCGGATTTAGGCATGCATTTGTAAGTCAGATATCAGTCATTATGTTTCAAGTAGCTAACAGGAAAAAAGTGTTCCCCTTCCTTTATCCTATCCTTACCATGATTGATGCTTAAAAGTTAGTTTATGATGCTCTTAGAACATACATCACAAAATAAGAACTACACCTGTAGGTGATTACCAGTGCTTTATACTCTTCTGCCATTACAAAAGGAGACCTGGCAGCAATTATTAAAAGCTCAGCGGTTTGAACCCAGCAGCTGCTTTGTGGGAGAAACATGTCTGCTTCTGTAAAGAAGAGAGCCTTGAGAAACCCTATGGGTAGTAGTTCTACTCTGCCCCATGGCATCACTATGATTTCAAATCAACACAACAGAAATGGATTTAGTTTGGAGTTCACATTATAAGCTGCTGGAAAGTGGCTGTAAAGCCAGAGACCACATTTCCCAACCACTGTCATCTCAGCAGTCATATGCAATACAGACTCACCCAATGCCACCAAGTCAATTCCAGAATGGCTGGCAGATCTGCACTGCCAACCTTGAAGTCAGCAGTACATTGCTTATCCTATAGTGCCACCAGGACTCCTTATACAATGGAGGCAGCCATGACATATACACAACACTTAAAGCTTAGGAAGTAAAACCTCTCACACGATCGCCAGATCTTACTACCTGCACTGGTAGCGTAGTGGTTACGAATCGGGCTATGAACCGCAAGGTCAGCAGTTCGAAACTACCAGTTGTTCTGCGGGAGAAAGATGAGGCTTTCTGCTCCCATAAAGATTTATAGCCTCGGAAACCCTGTACAGGGTCGCTATGAGTTGGAACCAACTTCACGGCACACAGCCACCACCTGCTGCAAATGGAGTCATGATGTGGAGCTGTGGGTTAATACACGAGACTGCAAAGTTGTTTGAACTGCAAGGTCAATGGTTCAGGCTCACCAGCTGCTCCTCGGACACCCTATGCAGGGTTTATACTTAATAACGTTATACTTTTAACAATAATAACTTGCTGCAAATAAGTGCCTAACGTGTAAATCAAGTACTGAGTCATGCATTGAAGGCCCTCAATTTCTTGTGTTAAACCATTTAAAGCAACACTCATAGAGACAGAAACAAAACTACCAGTGGTAAGAAGTAAACAAAACACTACAGTGTCAGATATGTTAAAGGGTAAAGAATTTCAAAAAGATTATGTGGGCAACAGTGCCAAATACATCATGGTTTCCAACAGTTTGTGAAAAACTGGAATTAAAGACAATGTTAATTTTTCTCCAAACTTTTTGAAGCCCCCTAGATCACACTGGCATCGAAATGATAAAGAATAAAAAAATCCAGCAGTATGAAGATTCTGGTTATCACCTAAAAAGCAATTCAGAAGATAATAACAAAGAAGGCAGGTAAAAGAATAGGAAGCATAGTAATAGAGGAAACTCCACTTTGTGTGTGAAGAAATATTTCTTTTCGTGAATCACTTATTTCCATAAAAATGGTTTTACGATCAAAAAGTCTGGGAACACTGCATGTGTAAGCATACAACTGTATATCATAAGTTCTGAGAATTCCTACAATAAAGAAACATGTATATCTTTGTTTAAATCAGTTTTCTCATATTTCCCATGAAATCCTTTTTCATTTAATGCCTACTGATATCGCTTTAATTTGGGGATATACAAGCAAAAGTTAGGTTTTACAGGAAAATGGAAACAATCATAAAGACACAAGAAATAATTGTTCATAAACATGTATGTGAAAGTATTCTATAACTTTAAACTCCATTGTAATATTGTACCATTTAGCTATTTTTAACTTCTAAAAGAATTACAATTACATGAACACACAACTGAATAAAAGTAGACAGTCAATTCCCATGGAAGAGAACAGAAAGAAAAAGAGATGATCAAATGAAAAATGGGTACAAGATCACACACAATACTTTTTAAATCAAGCCTTAAAAACACTCTCACCTTCATCTTTATACTTTATTATAACTTCATCATTGCTCAGAAGTTTTCCTCTGAAAACCCGCTGCATCATCAATACTAATTCATCATATGTTATATCTTCATTATGAATGGGAATTCGGCGAATATCCTCCCCAAGTTGAGCTTTGATGATTAGCTTCCCACTTAGGTCCAACTGTCCATTCATGGTGGACTCCAGGGTGCTCTAGCTACACAACCCTAGAGAAAGACTGGTGAAAAAATGGTTTTTATAATTAAAACACAATACTAAAGAACATGACTTAAATGACCAATAAAAGAGCTACTATTAGAATGAAAGATATTCTGGCCTTCAAAACAAAATCATGGTCCACAATGTTATCATATTAACAAACAGCCTGGAGGCAACTTTATTATCGGAAGAAGCTTCAAATGTTCATGAAAAAAATTGGAAATAAAAAATAATCGAATTTCTCCACAAATTTTGAACACCCCCCCCTCCCCCCCAGTATAAAACTCAACCGAACCCACTGGCATGAAGTCAATTCACAGCAACCTATATACAGGACAGAGCAAAAGTGTTCCAGAGTTTTTCAAGGCTATAATCTTAATGCAAACAGGCCACCATGTCTTTGTCCTGTGGAGTAGTCATGGTTTCAAATTTCATACGTTTTGGTTAGCAGCCCCTGTGCTGCCAGGGATCTGATTTTGTGTGTGTGTGTGTGTGTGTGTGTGTGTGTGTATCATGTTATTCTTTTCTTTTGGTTTTCTGGTTTTTTTACTATTTAAAATGCTTTCCTGACATCACTTAGATTCTAACTTAACATGGGCCCTGGCCAAAAATATATATACAACCCTCATTCCCAACCTCTCCTCTTCGTTCACATGCTACATCCATACTGTTCTCCCATGCAACTCAAGGCTTGACATTTGCTTCTCCCTCTGTCCTGAACCCATGCCATAACCCTCACATGATTTAGATCCCTGATCAAATGCCATTTCTCAAAGGTTTTCTCAGATCAACAATCTAAAAACTGAGCTTTCCAACAAAACTGTCTGTTAGTGTGCTACATATTCCATAACCTCCTCCAGACAAGGAGGTACACGATTAGAGTGCCTATTTTATTTAAGAAATAAAAGAATACCACACCAAATCCATTGCCTTCTAGTTGATTCTGATGCAAGGTAACCCTAAAGATCATAGAACTGCCCTATAAGGATGTAATCTTTATGGAAACAAACTGCCACATCTTTCCCAAAAGAAAGTGGGTTCAAACTGCTGACTTTTCAGTTAGCAGCCGAACTCTTAACACTGAAATATGGCAGCTTCTAGGCACTAAATACTAATTTTCTATACAATTTTTACTTCACCGATTTTGTTTTAGTTATACTTAAGGTTATACAATATAATTATTCTACAATAACTTTCTAATCTTAAATTCAAAATATTATTTGTGTGTATAGTAATTGAAATGGGTACTATACGATGGAGAATAAACTTAAAGCAAATACCTATCATTTCTATTTTTCTTTTCAAGGCCGATACTTTTTTTGACACAAAGCATTCTATATGAATTTTTTTTTTTTTTTTTTTGCAAGTATGAGTTTCCTATGCATTGTTTGCATGGGCATATTATATACAAAAATACTATGTTCTTCAATATGTTATCTCTAATCATTGAGTAGAAACCTGGTGTGGCACTGTGGGTTAATGCACTGGACTGCAAAGTCAGTTTGAACCTCAAGGTCAGCAGTTCAAACTCATCAGTCACTTCTTGAAAACCCTAAACAGGATTGCTATGGGTCAGAACAGACTCAGTGGCACTTAACAACAATCACTGAGCGCTTCTTTAGCATGAACTCTTTACTCTTTCTACCACAACCAAATGACCTCTCAGGCTGTTTAAGATGCCCAACAATCTTCTACTGACCACATTCAACCTCATGTTTTACTAGCAGCAGCTGTCTGGTCTCTCCTTTAAAAGGAACATCTTCATTAACATAATACTTGGTTTTAATAGTTCTTTGCAATTATTTCCTTTATTGTGCATGCAATTACCAGTCTCCAAGTATATTAATCCTTCAAAAACTTGAATTCCTTCCTGTTGTTGTAAGGTGCCATCAAGTCAGTTTCAATACACAGTGACCCTATGGACCACAAAATGAAACACTGCCTGATCCTGCAACATCCTCACAATTATTGTTATGCTTGACCCCACTGCTGCTGCCACTATAAAAATCCATCTCATTGGAGGTCTCCCTCTTTTTTGCTGACCCTCCAATTTACCAAACATGTCCTTCTCCTGAATGGTTCCTCCTGATAATATGAGAGAGAGATAAAGTCTCACCATATTGGTTTCTAATGAGCATTCTGGCTAGAATTCTTCTAACACAGATTTGTTTGTTCTTCTGACAGTTCATGGTACTTTTAATATTCATCTCCAACACCATAACTCAAATGCATTAATTCTTCTACAGTCTTCCTTATTCACTGTCAACTTCCACATGCATTTGAGTCTACTGAAAGTATCATGGCTTGATCAGGCACACCTTATAATCCTCAAACTGACATATTTTCTCTTGAACACTTTAAAAGAGGCCTTGTGCTGCTGATATGCCTAATGCAACACATCATTTGATTTCTTGACTGCTGCTTCCAAGAGTGTTGATGGTGGATCCCAGTAAAAAAAAGTCTTTGATTTTTTTTTCTTTACATGGAGGTGCAACCCATACTAAAGACTGTAGTTTTTACTCTTCATCAGTTAAGTATTTTAAGTCCTCTTCACTTTCAACAAGCAGGATTATACCATCTACATATCACAGGTTGTTAATGAGTCTTCCGCCATCCTAATGCCATGTTTTTCCTTCATATAATCCAGCTTCTGATTATTTGTTCAGCATACAGATTGAATAAGTATAGTGAAATGATACAGACCTGGCACACCTTTCCTGATTTTAAACCATTCAGTATCCCCTTGTTCTGTCTGAATAAATTTCTCTTAGTCTATATACAGGTTCCTCATGAGCACAATTTTGTATTCTGGAATACCCATTCTTCGCAATGCTATTCATAGCTTCTCATGATCCACATGGTTGAAAGCTGCAAAACCATGTGGGAGCCTTGTCTGACTTCCCCATGGCTTCACAAGGGGGAGAGAATCACTCAAAATCAGCCCAAGGCTAATTCCTATGAAGTGGAGGTCAGACAAGCTTTCACCCTACAACCTGCTTTACTCTAACACCAACCATCCCTCCCACAGCACTCTCTGCTTCATATCTGCATTTGATAATCCATTGCAATGGCAACAATACTCACAATTATGGGGTTTATTAAGGAAGTGAACAGGGTACAATTCAGGATCAAAAACCAACTCAGGATGCAGCAGTTCTTCTAGTCAGGAACGCCTCTTGCCTGTCATATTGCAGGCACGCCTCACTATTGTCTTCAGCCTCTCAGCTAGGTGGCCCCTTGGCCTTTGCCCTGCCCAGGCAAGTGTTACAAAGCTCTTTTAGCCAGTAAGTGAATGCCCAAAGGACAAGTTCTGCAAGCTAGTCTCCTGACTGTAGATACATCTTTATATGCCACTGCCTTTGCCAGTGCTGTTTCTCTAGGTAGGGATCTCAAGTTTCACTCATGCTAGTCCTTCTTGATGGTACTGGGATGTTCCATCCCTGCTTCTGAGATAGCTCCTTTTAGATCCAGCTAGAGAGCAGTACCAACCAATCCCAGCTTTAGTTCTGTATACCTTATTACAAAATGGCCAGACTTCATCTCTCATACTTCATAAACACTATCAGGAGGGACCACTCCCGATTGGTAAAGTGGAGGGTCAGAGAAAAAGAGGAAGACCCCCAGCGAGATGGATCGGCACAGTGGCAGCAGCAATGGACTCAAATGTAGCAACTATTGTGAGGCTAGCACAGGACAGGGCAGTGTTTCATTCTGTTGTACACAGCGTCACTATGAGTCGGAATTGACTAGATGGCACCTAATGGTAACAACAACGTACCTCATTTGCAAGGTTCCACCCAATCACTTGGTGGAATTTAAGGCTTTGGATAGACATACCTCTCAAGTAAATTCAAGGTATCATGTATAACCAACAAAGCATAGGTAAACATCTTTCTGGTACTCTCTGCTTTCAGTCAAGAACCATCTGATGTTAGCAATGATATCCCTAATTCTACATCCTCATCTGAAACAGGCTTGAACCTCTGGAAGGTCTCTATCGATATACTGTTGTAGCCAATTTTAAGTTATCTTCAGCAAAATTTTACTTGCATGTGATATTGTAATGATTTCTGCATTTGCTGGGTCACCTCTCTTTGAAATGAGCATAAATATAGTAGCTGTCTTCCAAATTTCTTGGCATAGATGAGTGGTGAGTGCCTCTAGTACTGTATCAGTTTGCTTAAAGATTTCAATTTGTATTCCATCAATTCTCAGAGCCCTGGTCTTTGCCAATGCCTACAGAGCACTTGGACTTCTTCCTCCATTACCACTGGCCACCTCTTGAAATGGCTGAACATCAACTATTTCTTTTTGGTAAAGTGACTGAGTATTCTTGCCATCCTTCTTTTGATGCATTCCTTCCTTCTTCTGATGCTTTCTCCATCATTCAATTATTTTCTCCTTAGAACTTTTCAATATAGCTAGTCAAGGCTTGAGTTTTTTGTACAGTTCTTTCAGCTTGAGAAATGTTCAATGTGTTCTTCTTTCCCTTTGGTTTTCTAAATCATTTGGTTTTCTTTGCACATTTCACTATAATACTTGACTTTTGTCTCCTTGAGCTGCCCTTCGAAATTTTTGTTTAGCTTTTTTACTTCATTTCCTCCATTTGCTTTGGCTTCTCTATGCTCAAAGTTTCAGTCTCTTCTAACAACCATATTCAGTTTTTTTTCTTTCTTTCTTTACTGTCTTTTTAATGACCTTTAGCTTTCTTCCTGTATGATGTTCTTGATGTCATACCACAACTCTTCTGTTCTTTGGTCATTATGGTGTCTAATGCATCAAATCTGTTCTTGAGACAGTCTCTAAATTCATGTAGGATATGTTCTAATTCCTCCCTAATGTCCTTTATATAAATAGCCCAGAGTCTTACCAACAAACAAGGCCTAACAGGAAAGTCTCTTGACCTCTTACCGACCAGTTTACCTTATATTTATTAATAAACATCTTAAAATGGGCATTTCATACTCAATACAACACTCTAAGATCTGTGCAGAAAAGAGGGGATGTGTTTCAAGATCTGGGTATTACACTTGCCTTAATGCAAAAAAATATAGTTTATCTCCCAATTCTCACAATAGACATCTTATGAACACTGTGATTAACTGACGTCTCCCAACTACCTGCTAGCCAAATCTGCCTTCCTTACTCAGGAACCATTTACTCAATATCTCCTAAGGACCAGTAGATATATTCTGATGTCAAATATTTCAATATTAGCAGGATCTTAGTTTCACAGCCTGAGAGTAATAGAGACTTTTCAAGAACTCAGTATCATTTATTACCTTCTCCTACCTACCAGACACCAGTTATATTGTAGATAAAGACCAGTGCTTACTTGTGACTGTGTGCCGTGGAGTCAGTTACTACTATAGCAACCCTATATAGGGTTTCCAAGGCTGTAAATCTTTACAGGAGCAGAAAACCTCATCTTTCTCCCACAGAACTGCTGGTAGTTTTGAACTGCCAACTTTTAGGTTAGCAGCCCAACTTATAACCACTACGCTACCACAGAAATACCTTGAATAGTGCCTGATGCCTAGTAGGTACCTAAATATTTGTTTTCATTTCCTCAACAACAACAAAAAAAGAATGAGGACTGATAAAATTCTGTTAAAGAATTCAGGTAAAGAAAGCTGTAATATAAATTAAAGAGAAAATTCCTGTATCATGTATAATTAATTAACATCATTTTGATTGGTAAGTGCGGTGATTATTGTTTAGATTTAATAGACGTAAAAACTTGTTACATAAGGACGGCTTTAAAAAGTTCATAGAAAAATGAAATGAAAAAATAATGGAATTTTTCCATGAACTTTCTGAAGTCCCTTCCTTCTACTTTCAGGCTTTATAGAAAGAAGATGACTGCAAGAGACTAGTAAATTCTTTACAGCTGTCTCTTCCCCATCTCGTCATTGCTCTTCTGACCACTAAGGAAACTCTCCAACAGGAACACTTTCAACACCGGAGAATAAAGTGACAAGCCCTAGGTCACAAAAACAGCCTTGTCTCCTGAAACAAGCAAGATTAACTTCAATAGCCAGACTTCCAGCTCCGCTAACAGAGGGGCAGGTTCCTGCCCAGGGTCCTGGTATGGTGCTGCAGGGTAAGCACTGGACTGTTCACAACAAGGTCGGTGGTTCAAACCCAACTTCCACTTCTCTATATAAAGGGTTGCTAAGAGTTGTTATGAATCCACAGCAATTAACAATACCATCACTACCATCATGTTCGCCCAGATGATTCTGACTGGTCTGGAGTCCTGGCTGGGCGCTGTAGGTCAAGCATTGGACTTCAAAGTCAGTGGTTCAAACTCACCAGCCGCTCCTTGAAAACACTACATGGGGTCACTTTAAGTGGGAACCAACTAGGCAGCGCTTAACAGCAATAGAACTGTAGAACTGTACCTCCTCTAGAGGTAGGAATGCCTTCAAGTCAATCCCTTATAGTAAAGATCCTTGTTACTAGCTGTCTGACCTCAGGGAAGTCCTTCTCTGAATTTCACTTTCACCAAAAGCAAAATGGGAAAATAACTAAATTTGCAAAGGACCTCGTGATGTTGTTGAGATCTAGCATTTAAAATAGCACCAAAACCCGTCAACCCAGAGTCCATACCTACTCATAGTGACCCATAGAACTATCCCACAGGGTTCCCAAGATAGCACATTTATCGAAGCAGACTGCCACATCTTTTCTCCCACAGAGCGGCTGGTGGGTTCAAACAGCCCACCAGTGGTTAGCGGCCGAGCGCTTTAACCACTACGCCACCCGAAGTTCTTATACATAACTCTTTAAAAGTTAAGCTATTATCACTGTTAAGTCAAGTTCGTCCTCAAGAGAGCTTGACAAAGCAATGATTTAGCTAAGAATCGAGATTTCAGTTATTCCCACAGGGGCTGCTGGAGGAAGGGGCACGACCACCGCACACCTCCTACAGTCTCTCTCCTCTCTCCCGAGCACCCCAATCCCTAGAGGACTGCTGCCCCAGTCACCCCGGCAACCCTTTCTGCCCGCCCCTCCCCCACAAGAGGCCCCGCCCGACCTCCCCTCCCCTCTACTCTAGCCCCCTGCCCACGGTCTGTCCGGCCCCACCCGCCTGGCGCCGGCCGGTCAGAACAAGGCCTTCTTAGTGCTGCTCGTCTCCCGGCCCGCGGCACCCCCCGTCTCCAGCGGCCATACCGGCTTGCCGAGACCGCTGCTTCCGCCGCCGCCCCCCCGCAGGTCTCCTCTGGCCGGACCTATACAAGGCCGCCGGCAAGCTCTGGGCGTCAGGGGGAGGCTACAGACAAGACCCACTCGGCTGTCCTCCGCCACCGCCGCACTCGTTCGCAGGCTCGCGCGAGCCCCGACCAATCGCACGGACCCAACAAGCCTAGCGCGAGTCCGGCCCAGTACGTGGCAGGTGGGGGAAGCACAGGGGCGGGAGCAAAAAAAGAAAAAAAATCCCTTTCGGCCCGCCTCAAAGCGAGCGTTCCAGCTGAGGACGCATGCGCAGCAGCCTGGGGCGCAGGGTAGCGATAGCCCGAGGCTGCGTCGGTGGAAGGGTCACTGCTTTCTCACTGGGTGACTAAGTGTAGGAAGTGTAAGCGAACGGCTGCACGCATGCGCGGGGCGTGACCAGGCACTTCCGGTTTTTCAGAAATCTAGTATTTCTCCTCTCGCTCATGGGCAGGGCTAAGTGGGTGGTTATTTTACTGCCTGTTGAAAATGGAAATTTGTGTAAGTTATAGTAATTTTTTTGGTTGTCGTTCTGTGACCTTTGTAGTTCTTTCTACTCAAAATTTTTTAAAACAAAAAACTTCCCATTTCTCCCCACGTTTCTTGTACAAATCCTTTCATTCATTATTTTGTGCATACTCTTTACCAAGCAGAGATGAATCAGTGTATGAACCAGGACATTTACAAGACAGAACAAACCTGTAGTTGCAAAGGCTAAATTAAGTAGAGCTTCAAACCGGTTCTTCCCAGTTTAGTCATTGTTCAGGGAAGGGAAACTTGAAAACCTGAATATGTAAAATGTGGGTTGTTATTAAGTAACCCTGGAGTCCTATCCGACTCTTAGTGATCCTCCCACCCCCACCCCCACCCCCACCCCCCACACACACAGGGTTTCCGAGGCTGCAAATCCTTACGGGAGCAGAAAGCTCTTTCTCCCGCGGAACAGCTGGTAGTTTCGAACTTAAGTTTAGCAGC
>NW_006408638.1:5523411-5525270 GCF_000296735.1 Chrysochloris asiatica | reverse complement strand
TCGCTCCCTGAGTCCAGAGTCCCCAGCTGCTCTGTCTCTCCACATCATTGTCTCTGCCTCTGTCTCTGGTGTTGCTGCTTCTCTGGATAGAGTCCTGCATTCTGCTCGTCATGGTCCCAGGGTCCTCTGGTCCTGGACTGCAAGATCAACTACTCCCCCCCTTTTGTAAGAAAACATCTACCATTACATTTGCAACACTCATAATCAGTCCTGATAGCAATTATTCACTATTGAATCACAAGAGTCTTATCCCCATCTCCTTTTACCAGTCCCATCTAGACAGTTTGGAAACCACTCAGTGGAGATTCTACCTTCCCCCCACCCCCACCCCCGGCCCCATACCCTCTGAAACTAAGCTCCCTCTTGAAAACTTGTAAGCCAGTCACTTAGTGTCTGTTGCCCCCACACACACCATTTGGGAAGCCAATGTCTAAGTTGCCCATCCCTGTCAACCCTGTGTAGAGAAGGGGAGGGAATGATCCTTGCTTTAAAGATTTGTTCCCTCTTTTAAACTACTGCATCCATAAACATAGGTCAAGTTCATCAAATTGTAGCAGATTATGCTCTTTTTCCTCTTCTTTCTTTCTCTAGTAGAGTTCTGATCATCCAGCCATTGAAGCTAGGTCAAATGGGTACTATCTGCAAGTATGGATGTTCTTGTGCATCTCCCTTCACTTCACATCAGCTGGACACTTCACTCTCCACTCTAGTCCTCTGTGGCTATGTCCCTGTCCATGGGCTCAGGAGTCCATGAGTCTTGCTATACTGCTGACCACACAGTTCGCCATCCAGGTTGACAGGAGTCTGTTGAACGTGATCGGACTTAGCTCACAACTTCATTGCTGTTTTTCTCCCACTTCCCTGTATCAGTAGACCAATGTGGTCACCAGCCAGACTACATGCCAGCTCCTGTATTCCCTTTGAGTTTCAGTCTTGGAAGGGGGTGTGACCTGAGGGGACGTGATTGTTTGCCTTGATGGCTCTTAGCAAGATTTTACTTATATGCGATATTAATGATATTGTCTGATGATTTATGCATTCCATTGGGTCACCTCTCTTTGGAGTGGCACAAATATGGTTCTTTTCCAGTCAGTTGGCCAGGTAGTTGTCTTCCAAATTTTTGGCATCGATGAGTGAGTGCCTCCAGTGCTTCTTCAGTTTGTTGAAAGATTTCCATTTGTATTCCGTCAGTTCCTGAAGCATTGTCTATGCCAATGCCATCAATGCATCTTGAACTTCTTTCAGGATCATTGGCTCTTGATCATATCTACCTCTTGAAATCTATTATTTCTTTTTGGTACAGCGACTCTGTATATTCCTTCCATCTTCTTTTGATGCTTTCTGCATCATTCAATATTTTGCCCATATTCTAATATTCAATATCCTAGAGCTGACAGCGTTCTACTACTATTCATAAGGTGTTCAGTGACTAAATATTCGGAAGTCGTCTGTGTCTCCTTCTTCCAGTCTTTCTTCATCTGGAAGCTTAGCTGAAACCTATCTACCATGGGTGACCCTGCTGGTGCTGAAAATACCCATAGCATAGCTTTCAGTATCACAGCAACATGCATGAAACCACTGAAATGACATACTTATAGACGAGCAGAAGTACATATTACTGTGTTGTTGTTAAATGCCGTCGAGTCGGTTCTGACTCATAGCAACCTTGTATAGGGTTTCCGAGGAGCAGCTGGTAAGCTTGAACCACCAACCTTGTGGTTCAAACTGACTTTGCAGTCCAGTGCATTAACCCACCGAACCATATATGTACATTTATATACATGTTGCTCTTGGTAATTGCCACTGAGTTAATTCCAACCCATAGCAACCCTGTTTAGGGTTTTTGAGGTGCAGCTGGT
>NW_006408638.1:5517415-5523121 GCF_000296735.1 Chrysochloris asiatica | reverse complement strand
GACGGCACTTAACAACAACAACAACATATACATACATACATATACATGCACATAGATATGTCAAAGCAATATGTAAGGAGCTCTGATGGCTTAGTGAATTACTTATTTGACTGCTAACTACAAAGCTATCAGTTCAAATCCACCAACAGCTCCCCAGGAGAAAGATGAGGTATTCGGCTCCTGTAAAGAGGTATAGCCTTGGAAACCCTACATAGTGGTGTACCACAGTAGGATACGCACAGGACTGCTAAGCAAAAGACTGGCAGTTCAAGTCCACCAGTCACTTCTTGGAAACCCTATACAGGATACAAGCAATATGTGGAGTACTGGTATGATGCTATCGGTTAATCACTGGACCAAAAGATTGGCAGTTTAAACCCACCAGATGTTCCTTGAAAACCGTATGCTATGAGTTGGATCTAGCTCAGCAACAAGCAATATATTGTTCATTTTACTTGTTTATGGAACTTATCTAGCATATCTTTTGTATGCTGTTTTCTGGGACATAGTTTTATTAAATTAAATCCAAGCTGTTACACGTAGCTGAGTTCATTTATTTTCTTTGCTGAAAAATATTCTTTTGGTGAGTATACTCTAATTGTTTTTGTCCCATCTCCCATCCAAGGGTATTTGGGTTGTTTTCTGTGTTTACTCTGTGATGTTATGACAGTCTTGTATATGCCTCTTAAAAGAATTTCTCATGGTGTGTACTGATGCATAGATTGCTAAATGTATAGGTTTTGCAAAAATGTAAATGCTTAAAATAATGCCAACCCTTGGTATTGTTAAGATTTAGTGGGAAGAGGGTGGAATATAAATGGTATCTTTTTGCAGTGTTTATCAAGATCATAAGGACATCAGGTGTGATACTACAGGATAAGCACTGGACTGCTAACTGAAAGGTTGGTGGGTGAAACCTGCCAGCTGAGTCTTGGAAACTCTATACAGAACCGACTAGACAGCACTTAAAAACAACCACATCAGGATCATAAAGACCACAGTGTAAGCCTAGCTGTGTACCAAACATTTGATAATTAAACATTTAGTTTCTTAAAAAATCTCTTGTGATTATTCTATATCCTTACTTATCTTTCTATGTTTGAGCATGTTGTCCCTTTAGCTCTCCAGCTTCAGGGAAATGATGAGATTATATCTCTCTCAGCATCTGACATGTAGAGCTGTTGAGTCAGTTAAATAGTTGTTACTATTCTGTAGTGTATGCCAACAGTCACTGATACAGTGACTCTGTACTTAGGCTCCCAATAAATACAGGTGATAACTGGTCATACAGAGATAGGCTGAACTGAACCAGTTACCACCCTTACCAAGAACAGTTTCTGCCATTGTCCGTGTACAGACATTGGTTTTAGTTATACTACCTTTCATTAGCATACTGGGTACGAATCGAGCTGCAAACCTTAAGGTCAGCAGTTCTAAACTACCAGCTGTTCTGTGGGAGAACGATGACGCTTTCTGCTCCCGTAAAGATTTACGACCTCTGAAACCCTGTACAGGGTCGCTATGGGTTGGAATCGACTCAACGACACTTAACAACAACAACAACAACAAGGAACAGACAAGCTCTAAGTCTCTCGTGACTTTGAGTTCCCCTCCCAGGTTTACTCTCAATAAACCTGCCCACTGTTGAAGCCAAGTTTCTCTCCTTGTCTCTTTTATTCTAAGGAGCTCTGGTAGTGTAGTGGTTATGAATTGGGCTGCTAACCTCAAGGCTGGCAGTTCAAAACTCTGTTCTGTGGGAGAAAGATGAGACTTTCCGCTCCCATAAAGATTTACAGCCTTGGAAGCCCTGTATAGGCTCACTATGAGTCGGAACCGACTCCACAGTACTTAACAACAACAACAACATAAATCATTTTGAAATTTTCTGTCCTTCAGCTACCCTCAGGGGACCAAAGAAATGGGAATCTAAGTCCTTCCTTGGGTGAGAATTTCAAAAGAGAAGTTATGTCTTTCGCTGTCCTGTTGTGAGAGCCATCAGCATCAGCTGATGAGATCTCCAAAATGATGGGGGAAAGTCATGGGGATGAATTAGGAGCCAGTTGGTCAACTCAGCTTCCCTTCCACTGTTTAAAAACGTAGAAATATATTTTTTAGACAGGGGAAGCTGCCACCTCCTTAATGAGAGGATGGAAGAGGAGAAGGGAATGATATTCTTATTATGTACTAATGAGTGAGAAATTCTTAGCACTAGTAAGCAAAAACACTTCTGTTACCGGACAAAGATCTGACTGCTAGCCACTGTAGCCAATATCAGAGACAGGGTGAGACTCAAAATTTGTTTTATTGACAGATCTGAAAGGCATCTCTTGTCTTCCCCTTTACAGCCTGAACAAACTCTAGGTATAAATCTATCTGTATTGCTACTTTGTTTTCTTAGAGTTTTATGGTTCTGTCCTGGGGATACAGTTTACGTCCCATTGAGTCAAGGCACCTTACATCCTGGGACATGATTACCCCAGACAATGTTAATGGCTTTTTCAGAAACCTTTGTCTTAAAGTTACTTTCTTTTAAGGGATGAGAGCATGGTCCTCCAGCATTCCTCCAAACTTGTCTTCTTATCCTAGGTTTAAATCAACACTGCAGCACTAAATCCTTAGTCTATATGTTCCTGGAGACAGGCCAGTCAGGGCAGTAATGATTGGAAACAATGATTAAGAGGGTTTGATCAGAAAGGGGGAAAAATTTATTAAAAACCCTTCTCGCATTTCCATCTGCCTTGTCAGCTTCACAGCCGTTGAGACCTTAGTATATTTTTGCCTTATAATGGGCACATCCACCACTCTTCAGAGTCCTGGTGTGGGTGATTGCGCCAGACTGCAAATCTGTTTGAACTGCAAGGTCGGTGGTTCAAGCTTACTAATCACTCCTCAGAAACCCATATAGGGTATCTGTGGGTCAGAACTGACCCATTGGCACTTAACAACAACAACAACAACCAGTCATCTGTAAATTTGTCTTACTATGGTGGCTTGTGTGTTGCTGGAAGCTATGCCACCAGTATTTTAAATAGCAGCAGGGTCACCTGTGGTGGATATCTTTCAGTGGGAATTACAAATTATGACAGGCTAGGGAGCTTACAAATTGACAGGCTAGACCACTTATGAATTGTAAGCTACTGAAAACCTATGGATAGAAATAGAACATTGTCAGATATAGTACCTCAAGATGAACCTCTCAGGTTAGCAGACACTCAAAATATAATTGGGGAAGAGCTGTGTAGGGACACAAACTGAACTCTCCAAAATGACCACTCCAAGGTCACCTCAAACCATATCTCCTTTCCTGTCCCCCTCCTCTAGCTATATAGGAAGGAGCAGATAGTCCCCTCTTCCCCCTATATAGATCAAAACTCTTAAGTTCTCTAGCATGGGAAAAGCAGCTGTAACTTATGATTTTCCTACATCTCCTGGCTCTGAATACCACCCTCAACTGTGCTGAGGAGTGTGAAGCTTTTATACCCCATAATATAAAAGACCCTACCACCTGCCCCTCACTCAGAGAAACTTCACGATCTAGCTGACCACCATTAGACACAGCTGTGTTTTGCCCTTTGAAGGTAAATTCCCTTGTAGGTAAAGCACCTTTCTCTTTTATTTTGTTTTCTATTAATAATGTCTCCTGGATTGGGTCCTAGCCATTTTTTTGTAGGGTGCTTTTGTTTGTTTGCTTGCTTTCGGTCTCTTAGCACTCAAAAAGCTTTTTCCTTATGGGCCTGAACCCCAACAAGTTGCCTCCTCACAGGAGGGGTGACCTTAATGATGTGGATGGAGTAAAGCTTTATGAATCATCATTTGCTGATGAGGCACAACTCAAAATGAGAAGAAACAGCTGAAAACATCCATTAATAATCAGGAAGTAGAATGTATGAAGTATAAATTCAGGAAAATAGGAATTCATCAAAATTGATCACTTTTTGATATTGATATAAAGATCTATATTGTAGGTATTGTTGTTGTTGTTAAGTGCCATCAAGTCGGTTCCGACTCATATCGACCCTGAACAGGGTTTCCGAGGCTGTAAATCTTTACAGGAGCAGAAAGCCACATCTTTCTCCAGTGGAGCAGCTGATAGTTTCGAACTGCTGATCTTGTGGTTTGCAGCCCGATTCGTAAGCACCACGTTACTAGAGCTCCTTATTGTAGGTACTAGTGAGCTGAAATGGATGGATATTGGCCATTGTGACTCTGACAGTCGTATGGTGTACTATGCCAAAAACATCAAATTGAAGAAGAATCACATTCTTTGTCAAAAATCATATCACATTCATTGTCAAAAAGAATATTTCAAGATCTTTCTTAAAGTACAATGCTGTCTATGATATGATAATACCCATATGCCCGCAAAGAAGGGTAATCACTGGACCTCAAGGTTGGTTTGAACTGCAAGATTCAAATCTACTAGCCACTCCTCAGAAACCCTACATAGGGTCACTATGAGTCTGAACCTACTCAAGGTCACTTAACAACAGCAAAGACCAGGAAAATGCCACTATTATTCAAATTTATGCACCAACCACTAAGACCAGTGATGATGAAATTGAAGAATTCTATCATGGTGATTTCATGTATACCAGAGCAATGCATTCCATGGAATTCTTCAATGGTGAGTTTTCAGAAACAGATCACCAGGGCTTTATTTTGCAGCATCACTGGTTGGATTTGCACCACCAAACTGAGCCATACCATTTTCTCCAAACAGAGACCTCATATTATAGTACAAACTTCAAAAAGCAAGGAACAGCTCTCACTGGTGAGCTCTTGGCTCCCTAGCTGTTTAGGATTTTATCACTGAATAACCTGAAATTGTTCACTTTTTTTCATCTGTCTCTTGGAGACAGTGTTACATTACCTCTGTACATTCTCTCAGAGTTTAAATGGAAAGAAAAATGCCACAAGATATACAAGGAACTTTGTGTAATGTGGCTTATGTGAATACCTGGTATTTATCAGACTTCCTTCAGAGAGTCTGGCATGTTAGTATGTGCTAGGTAGAGGGTATCTATGTGATCAAACACCAATAAGAATCCTGTACACTGAGTTTTTTTGTTTTTGTTTTTTAGATTGTAGTTTGTTTTTTAAAGGTTTTTATTGTGGATTGAGTGAAAGTTTACAGGGCAGATAATCAGTTTTACATTCAACAAATCATAAACCTTGTTTCATTACAATGAATATAATCCCCTCCATGTACCATCAGTTAACAGTATTTTTCTCTATTCAGTTTAGCTCTTTTAAAAACAACAGGGATACATAAAAATTTATCCCTCTAAAGGGCACATTCTGCAAATCAGCCTCCTGGCCACCAGCTCTTAGTACCTCTCTTCCCATGAATCTAAAGTCCTCAGCCACTCCCCTTCTCCATGACCCCATCTCTGCCTCCATCTTTGATGTCACTGCTTCTCTGGGTAAGGTCCCGCTTTCTGCTTGTGCTCTTCTCCCTTGGTGGTCCTAGGGTCCTCTGTTTTTGAACTGTCAGATTAACCACTCCCCTTTGCATGTGTGTGTGTGTGTTTCAGATCTTTTTATTCCTTCAAATTTTTCTTTATTAGGAGTGACTGAAATAAAAAATACAATTGATTCCATCATCATCATCATCATCATCAGTATCATCATGGAAATGGCTTTAAGAGAAAAGTGGTCAGATGAATATTTTGCTTCCCATTTTCAACCAGTAGATAGTTGCCATGG
>NW_006408638.1:5495372-5515835 GCF_000296735.1 Chrysochloris asiatica | reverse complement strand
AAGTTTGGGTGCTCTTGTGCCATGTCCCCTCACTTCATATCAGCTGGATGCTTCACTCTCAGCTCTAGCCCTCTGTGGCTATGTCCTTGTCCATGGGCTCAAGTGTCCCCAGGTCTTACCAACTAGCCCTTCCTCTTCTCTTTCTCATCTCCAGGTCAACAGGAGTCAATGGACCGTGGTTGAACTCAGCCCATTTCTTCATTACTGCCTTTCCCTCTCTTCCACTCACCAGAAGACCAGTGTGGTCACCAACAAGCTTACATGCCTGTTCATGTGTTCCCTTTGAGTTCCAGTTTGTCCTGAAGGAACTTGATTGATTGCCTTGATGGCTTCCTGGCGAACAGCTTGCTTATTCTTATAGTAGCCAGTCATGCTGACATTTTTGTTTTGGGTTTTTCGTAATAATCTTTCTTTGAAGATGTATCTTCTATTGCTCTAGCTGTTCCAGGCTGGTCTGCTTGTCCTTGCTAGTGGGAATGTCCCACCTCATAAGGTTGTGGATGGGACTCAGGATTCCACCTAAGGTCCTATACTCTGCAAAGGCTTTGCAAGAGGTCTATTTCACTGGGCAAGTTCTAGAACCGCTTTTAGGCATTCCAATCAGTCATAGGCTGAAGACAGGCTTACAAGTTTTCTGTAATCGTGTTTCCTAACATTCCTTTCTATGCCACTCAAGTGTCTATTTTACAATTGTAGGCAAGGGAAACCAATATTGATAAGACAGTCAAACATTTTAGTATTATTTCCCATCTTCAAGCTATGCCTAGATCCCTGTATCACAAAGCCCTGTTGTTCCAAGGTTGAGCATTCAACACTAATTACCTCTGTCCCATTTAGACCATGCAAACCTGTCTCAGTGTTCCCCTATCTATCTTGTTCTTCTACCTCCTACCCCTTCTTGTATTGCCCTCCCCAACACCCAAATTAGATCCCCAACCCCAACCCCACTACTGTGGTTACCTTATGTTCCATTAACTCTTCCCTCCATTTTATCCTGTAATCTACCTGCTCTTCTCACCACCTGGATCTTTGTTCCTCTGTGTTTACCTTCTTTCACATTGTAATTGTCTTGATCATAGACTGACTGCCCAGATCCTCTGTTCTTATAATTTTATTATGTTCTTGACTCTTCCATTTGTCAGTTGAGTTCAGGGTGATGCTGCCACGTATGTGATTCTCTGGTTGTTGTCTGTTCTTATTGGTTCTCAGTCCACAGAACTTCCTTTACGATGTTTTTCATCACAGGGTGGCTTTGGCAAATCCCTTAGCTTCTGTTTATCCTGGAATGTTTTCATTACAACATCGTATTTGATTGACAGCTTTGCTGGGTAGAGGATTCTTGCTTGGAAGTTGTTGTTTTTTTCTATATGTCTCCCCATTGCCTTCTTGCCTGCATTGTTTCTGTTGAGAGATCTGAGCTTAATCTGATTTGCTTGCCTTTGTATGTGACAATTCTCTTTTCCCTAGCTGCCTTCAGGATTCTGTCCTTCTCTTTGATTTGGAGTACCTGATTATTATATGTCTTAGTGATTTTCTTTTAGGCTCTATCCTTCCTGGGGTTTGTTGAGCTTATCTTTTTTCTTTTCAGGGTGTAAGGGAAATTTTCTTCCAGAAGCTCTTCAACTATCTCCTCTGTGGACTTGTGTGATTCTCCCTGTTCCAGAATGTCAATAATTCTTAAGTTATTCGTCTTCATGTTGTCCAGTATGAATCTGAGGCCTTCTTCTGATTTTTTTATCCTTGTTTTGTGCTTGCTCTTCTATCTTAGTAGTGTTGATTTATCCTCTAGCTCATTAGTTCTGGCTTCTATCTCTTCACTTCTACTCTTTCGCCCTTTCAGTGTATTGTCCATTGCTGATGTTCTATTATTGTTTGGACCTCTTTTTATAGGTTTTGAATTATTTCCAATGCTGTATCTGTCTTATTTGATTGTTCCTGTAGCACTTTCCTGACTTCTTCCTTATTTTTCTCACCTCCATTTTATAGTGTTTTGATACAATTTATAATCATTTTTCTGAATTCCTTCTCAGGCAATTCCAAAGCCTGCTCTCCTTCCAATTTAGAGTGTAGGTCTACTTCCAGCTCATTTGCCTCAGTCACTTTATCTGGTTTATGGACATGTGCTGATATGGGCATCTGTTTCTGTTTTTTGGGAATATTCAGGAGTTAACTGTGGCCTTAATACTTAGATGGATGTGTATTTTGGAATTTTTTATGCTTTCTAATTGCCTCCAGGTAGATGTGATCAGGAGATGGGCTTCCCTTTTCACTCTTTTTCCTGAGAAATTTCAAGATGCCATTGTTGATCATTGTGATGTAACTTAGGGTTTATTTTTTGGCTTATTTCCTTTTTAGTCTGCCTGTCCCACTCCACAAGCCCCATTCAGGCCTTTTTTCTAGTGATAAACAGTTCAGGGCTGGCTGTGGCCATTTTGCACTGCCATTTGGTTTTAAGTGGAAACTGCCACTTTAAATTTTGAAGAGATCTGTGAGCGTGCATAGTAGAACCCTCCACGGGTGAGGGTGGGGTGTCCACTAGCTCAGGCACCCCTCTAGTTACCAGAATGGAGGTACTCAGATAGCGAGAGACCAATGAACAGATACAAAAAAAAGAGTGTCCTCACCTTTATCTCCATGGTTTTGTCAGGGTCCATGGCTGCTCTGATCCTAGCCCACTTGGTCTCGCCCAAGATGGCGGCTCTGGGAGCAGCTGAGCATCTTGAATTAGAAAGCAATGGATTTCTTGCTTCTGCTACAAATTCTCCTAGCTGTAAGCCTTCCAACTTGCTAAATATTCTTTTATATGTGGCTCAGAGTTCTGGCACCATCCTCTGAGCCTGCCTGGTCCGGCATTCTGTGTTGTTGCTGATGGAGCTCCTCACTGCACTTCCACCCGATCTGCCATCTTATTTTTTCCCTTACACTGAGTTTTTAAGGAACGTCTTTGGTCTATGAAATTTCACACTTGTTGTTACAATTAGTTTTGGGAGAATTGATTGTGTCCAGGGTGATTCCACTAAAAGAGGGCTGTTGGAAGATTGCACCTGTTTTCCTAACGGACTTGACCCCTCGTACCCTTTCCTTTTGCTACTTTGCTTTGTATTTTTTTCACTGTAAGTGGCAGTCTTGAATACTACTATATGTTGAGTTCTCTGAGTCATCCTAGCAAATCCTTAAACCTGGTTTGCCCCTAAGCCATTTAGTTTTTTAAATTGCACAAACAATAAATTGCACAATGAGTTTCTATGGTGTATACCTTGATGAATACAGATTTCTTTAAAATCTTGAAGGATACATGCCAAATGTATTCCAATAGTTAAGACTGGGAAGAAGGAGAAGAAAGAAGAGTGGAGTGGCTTAGGTTTGATAATGGTCAAAGGGGATTTTGTCTAGAGTGTTCTAAATTTTTTTAAAAACCAGAAACTCCTATATTAGGTGGGAAAATATTTTAAGTTAATTTAAAAATAATTCCAGTCTGCATTTAGAGTTAAAACTTTTAAAGCTGGGAGGAAATTCAGAATTCACCTAGTCCTGCCAGTTTCTTTACAAAGCTCTGATCCCCTAGAGTAGTAGATATCTAGTAACTGAAACCACAAATCCCAGTCTAGGGCACTTTCCTATGCTTGGTGGGTACCACCACCTTTATTATGGCAAAAAGCCAAGAGGTCTCAATGGTCATATCACAGTTTCATAGTAACATATCAAAGTTCATCAAATTATAAATGTCATACTTCCACGTGTACAAAAGCTCCACTGGATGAAAAATACTGATAAGAATTGGACTATAGTTCCTTGGGAAATAGAGATAGTAAGCAATTCTCCAGTAGATTATACCACTCTGCTTTGCTTTTAATTTTTTAAAGGGCTAACATATTAAACAATAGTATTTTTTCAAAAATTATTTATGAGCTATTTCAATTCTATAAAACAATTCACAAATCAGAAAAATTAATGGTATGACCACTTTGCAATTTCTTATGAAGTTAAACACACTTTTACTCTATGACTCAGTAATTCTACTACAAGGTATATCAACAGTAAAGAAAATGTAAGTCCACAAGGATTTGTACAAGAATATTTGTAGCAATTTTATTCATAACAACCAAAACCTAGAAGCACCAAATGCATAAACAAATTGTGTTATATCCAATCAAAACAATACTACTCAGCAATAAAAAGGAAAAAACAAACCATTGATATACACAATATGGATGAACCTCAAAAACATTATACTGAAAAAAAGAAGCCAGACTCTAAAGAGCACATATGAGCGGGCTTCAAAAAGTTCATGGATAATGGGATTAAAAGATAATGGAAAATTTCCTCAAACTTTTTGAAACCCCTCATACTATATGATCCCTCATATATGACATTCTAGAGCAGACAAAAATAATCTATGATGGTAGAAAGCAGTTCAGTGGTTGTCTAGGCCAGGGGGTAAGGGGATCGAAACTAGGAAGGAGCGCAAAAGAATGTTAAGGGGCCATGAAATGTTTTTAATCTTTGCAGTGGTGGTTAAAAATCATCTAACTGTACATTTAACATTAGTATATTGATTGTAAATAAATTAATCATCAATAAAGTTCATCTAAAAAGTGTAAAAAGCATGCCTTCTACCAAAGACCAAACAAAAGAGAAAACTAACTCCAATAGCCTAAATAAAGGAAAACCCATTTAAAAAACATCAACACTCAACTGAACTTCTTGTGCTATGGACCCCTGATACATTAAGCATGTGTCTTTTTGTGTGTGCATTGCACTGTGTAATGTTAGAGTAACCTGAACATTATCACATTAGTTTAATGTGTATCCCTAGCAAACTGGTAGACATGAATGTGAGCATGCTGAGTTTCCACACCTGATAGGCTCCTACCTTGGACTCTTTGTTCTTTCAAAATAGCTTGCCTTTTTTGAAAATGCCCAGATGGGCATTTTCCTGAGAATTTATCAAAGCCAATTTCAGGTAGTGTTGGAATAGCCATGTTTTCCCAAGAAACTGTTGTTTGTTTTTAATTGTTAAGAAATCTGTGACTGCTGTGATCATGTTTCCCTTTTCAAGTACCAGGAAGCTTATGGTTTAATTTGTACCTCAGTTCTAGCAAAATTACAAGACCATTTCACTTTGTCTTGGGTACTAATCTCACCCCTAGAGTCCTGGTATGGAACTGTAGGATAAACACTGGACTGCTAGCCACAATGTCAGTGGTGCAAACCCATCAGCTGCTCCTCAGAAGCCTTGTACAGGGCCACTATGAGTCAGAACCAACTCAACAGCACTTAACAACAATCTCACGTCTAGCTGCATAAGTTTTGCTCCTATTCTTATTTTTACATCCTCCAGATTCCTTACTTACCCAGTTCTTTAGCAACATTTATATGCTTTTTTTTTTTTTCCAAATTCACATTTAGTAGGTTATTTATATGTAAACAAAGTAAAGACGTTTATTATGTAGTGTTTGCATATGTGTTCTAATAAATAATTGCTAATAAAATTCCTCTTTTAAAATGTTTTAGTTTTTGGGGTTTTTTGATTTTTATTTTTTTTAAGAAAAGGTGGGTGGAGACAGAGATAGAAAACATATTTGAGAGGTAAAAATAACTTTGCCCTAGAACCCCACCCAAATGCTGTAGGATATAATGAAGGGTTAGAGATGAAATGTATAAAAACATGATTCATTTGGCCTCCCTTGGCATATGGATGCCCCTGGTTTGCATTTTAGAAGTTTCTACATAGTCCCTAACAGAAATGTAAAACAAATAGTCCTTAACAGAATGTAAAATAATCTGCCTATATGAGAATATATGTATAAACTCAGAAAATGCTAAATGCTTTACTCATCTTTTCGGCAACTTGAATCAAATGCACAGTGAGCATGTCATTATATTAAAAAAAGAGGAAAACAATAAAGTAGCAAAAATATTTTCACCAAATATAATAAAGGAACAATATCTGCCCTGGTGCAACTGAGGTTAAGCACTTGTCTACTAATCAAAACGTCAATGGTTTAAACTCAGCAGCCATTCCATAGGAGAAAGATGTGGCAGTATGCTTCCATAAAGAATTACAGCCTTGGAAACCCTATGGGACATTTCTACTCTGTTGTATAGGATCACTGTGAGTTGGAATAGACTCAACAGCAATGGGCTTTGGGGTTTATATATAGTAGATAAGCACTCATATAAATTTATGAAGAAAAAAATTAATTACTCACTTGTTAAATAAAAAAATGGTGGTTGTTCTGTGCTGTGGAGTCAGTTCTGACTCATAGTGACCCTGCACAGGGTTTCAGAGGTTGTAAATCTTTACAGGAGTAGAAAGCCCCATCTTTCTCCCTCAGAATAGCTGGTAATTTTCAAACTGCTGATCTTGAGGTTAGCAGCTTGACTTGTAACTACTACACTACCAGAGCTCCTAAATAAAAAATAAAATGCCAAAATAAACAAGCAATATAAAACATTTCTTTTACTCCAAATACTAATGAGTGGCACTGCAGGATAATGCACTGGACCGCAAGGTCAGTTTGAACCTCAGGTTCACTAGTTCAAACTCACCAGCTACTCCTCAGAAACCTTATACAGGGTTTAAGTTTGAACCAACTCAACGGCACTTAACAATAACAAATGAAATCATAAATTAGTATAATATTTTTAAGACAAGATAGTAATATGTACCAGGAATCTTAAAAAATATTGATACCTTTTGACAGATCTACTCTAGTTCTGAGAATTTACCTTAAGAAAATAAAAGAATGAAAAAAATATGCACCAGTTTATCCATCACAGTATTAACATAATATTAATATTTGAAATGATCTAAATATATAAGAATAGAAAAACAATTTATTAAGTTATGCATTTACTAGTATCATTATGAGAACTGTATTACTGGGCAATAGGAAAGCAACTTTAAAATAAAACTTAATTGACTATAATTATAATTTTATAAAAGCCTTATATAGTCAGACAAAAAGGCATAAAATAACATGGGGAAATAGACAATATGTTAGGTATTGTGGGTTTTGCTTTATTAAGAAATACACTTTTAAAGTTGTGATCATGTGGCTGGCATAGCATTCATAGTCTCACTTTGAAGGTTTAGAGTCATAGATTTATTGGACTATCAAGTCAACAAGCCTAACACTGTTTCTATTCTATACCCCTACTTCAGTGAGTAGTGCTTGGATTCTTAAAAACTTGCACACAGGCCAAACAAGATACAATTGTTCTCTATCCACCTGGAGCAGCTGAGGAAGAATGAGACCCAGGAATTGGGGAAGGAGCTAGACTGCATGTTTAACTGACTCCATGAATTACTGAATCTTTTGCCATGAGATGAAAAAAGTAGATTTTACCAGCATAGTGGTTACAAATCGGACTGCTAACCTTAAGGTCAGCAGTTTGAAACTACCAGCTGTTCCGCAGAAGAAAGATGAGGCTTTCTGCTCCCGTAAAAATTTATAGCCTCGGAAACCCTGTACAGGATTCCTATGAGTAGAACCGACTCCACGGCACATAACCACCACACCACCACCACTAGTGAATGTTTTGATCAAAAACTCAATAACTAAATCCTGATCAAAAGGGATAAAAATGTGGAACATAATTTCAAATTCTTATGACTTATAAAATTTACTGAGAATGGAGGAACTCTGAATTAATTGCTTGGAGTAAATCTTTAATCCTTGAACCAAAACCACCTCCTTAAGTCAACTTAAATTTAAACAACACTTTGGCTAAATTAGTAGAACAGTCACTTTGAGCATTTCAGTCTTTTAAAGACTTACCACTATTAGATCAAATTGACAATAGTAACTCTAAAGCAGAGATGAGACACTTCAAACAAACAAACAAAACAAATTCATGGCTGTGAAGTCAATTCTGACTCACAGAGTCCCTGTGTAGGACAGAGGAACTTTCCCACAGTGCTGCCATCTTTACTGAAGCAGACTGCTGTATCTTTTACCCACAGAGAGGCGTCTGGGTTAGGTTCAAACCATGGACTTTTTGGTTAGCAGCTGAGCACTTAATACTGTGCCCTCAGGGCTACTTCAGTGAGATGTTTGTTGCTGTGTGCCATCAAGTCGATTCTGACTCAGCAACCCTGTATAGGGATTACTAGGAGTTGCTGGTAGGTTTGAACCACCAACTTTCTGGTTAGCAATCCAGCGCTTACCCTACAGCACTACCAGGCCTCTTGTGAGATGTTGGTTGCTATTATTAAATGTCATTGAATCAGTTCTACTCACTGTTTTGTTGTTGTTAACTGCTGTCAAGTCAATTCCAATTCACAGCAACCCTGCATAGGGTTTCTGAGGAGGGCTGGTGAGTTTGAACTACCGACCTTGAGGTTCAAACTGACCTTGCGGTCCAGTGCCTATCCTTCAGTGCCATACCAGGAGTCCTGTTAGGACTCACAACAACCCAGTAGAGGGTTTCTAAGGAGCAGCTGGTACATTTGAACTGCCTTGTGATTAGCAGTCCAATGCTTACCCTATGGCACTATACCAAGACTCCAATGAGATGTTTGTTGTTGTTGTTAAGTGCCATTGAGTTGGTTCTGACTCATATCGACTCTGTATAGGGTTTCAGAGGAGCAGCTGGTGAGCTTGAGCAGTTCAAACCAACTCTGTAGTCCAGTGCATTAACCCACAGAGGTAGTAAATCCAAGTCAATGGTGGTGAAGCAGCATGTGTAAAGACAGCAGAAATGGTGATACAACATGAAGAATACAATATCATAGGACTGTGCATGCAGAAATTATTGAATGGAAATATGTTTTGCTGTGTATATTTTCACCAAAAATGAAACAATTTCTTAAAATTTTTAAATAGAAAGCAATTTCTTCCCTTAGTAATTACCTCTCAGCTACCCTTTCCCCATCTAAGTAGAATCTAATCTAGGTGGTTCAGTCTTGGGCCTCATCTGAGGAGCCATGTATGAAGGGCTTAAATCATATCTCCAGAGGCTCTACAGAGTCAAAGAGCTCCAGTAATAGATACCAAGGTGTAATCCAGTCAGTACTCTGAGTCTGGGTTACTGTCACAAAGAATGCTATGCCTAAACTGTCACAAAGAATGCTATGCCTTTTTGAATGTGGCCATAGAAGCTGATAGCAATGAGATTCGGAGGGATCTCTCTTTGAGGGCAGCAAAAAAAATATAACATTTAAGATGGGAAAAGGTAAGAGAAAAAGCAATGCAGATTCTGACAATAAAACTGAAGTGAACTCTGAACTGCAGGTTAAGACTTAGGAAAGGTCTGTATCGTTTGCTACTCAAGGAACCTATAAGTGCTGCCTTAGCCCAAACAGCTGTTGCTGTTGTTATAAAGTGTTGTCTAGTCAGTTCTGACTTGTAGTGACTCTGTATAGGGTTTCTGAGGAGTGGCTGGTGGGCTTTAACTGGTAGCCTTGCAGTAAGCAATTCAGTGCTTATTCTACAGTGCTACACAAGGACTTTAGGGCACTGTTATCCCAGAAACTAAATCAGAAAAATTAGAAGGCCAGAGCTGGCCCTATACAAGCTTACCAAAACCAGTTCTCCAGCCCCTAGTCTCTTCTACATTATCCTTACTTGATAAATCACCCTTCTGCCCCTGTATTCTCTCCTTGCTCTTCAACTTGTAAGGCATCAAATGATCTCTTGCTGTCCCTATCCACCCCAATTTAAAACCTGCTCAGACAATGAAGTCATTCAGAGTAAAGGAAAAGATTGGTGAGCCCCATGATATACTATCAATCAGTCCATCCTTCATCCCTCCACTTCACAGTGGGTATGTGACCCAGGATGGGTCAATAATCTCTGAACATAATGTCTGTAGGCACGCAATGTAAGCAAAGTGGGTTTGTTTACCACCAGGTCCTTTGCTCACAGGGCCCTGCTGTACTCTGTATCATAGGAAACTGAGTCCTGCAGGCTTCTAACCAACTACAGTCATTGGAGAGAGAGAATGATGGGGAACTGCAGGGCAGGGAAAGGGGGAGCCAGGGTATTTCTGCCTAGAACAGCAGTGCAATTAGCCAAGTAGTGCAATTAACTTCTTAGGCTAACTGAAAGGTTGAAGGTTTGAATTGCCCAGAGATACCTGAGAAGAAAGGCCTATCACTGAAAACCCTGGCAACTGGTTTATGTTTTGTTTTGCCTAGGGCAGGCCACCTCCCCTTGGCTCCTGCTCCCATGATTGGCCTGCATGGTTTCAGTCCCAGCCACTGGCACTGGAAGTTCTTCTTTCTCACTTTGTCTATTTCTGTTGCTAATCTCTGAGTTTCAGCAATGCTCTCCCACTTTGACTCCTAGCTTTTTCGTATCATGTGATTAATTGCCTGTCTTAAATTTCTTCTATTTTCAATATTTCAAGTGCTTTCTGTTTTCCTGGTTGGACAATGACTAGAATTAGAGTTATTCCATTAGATTTGATCTGTGTGCTAAGAGGAAAGAGTCTCTTTGCCTGTTGTTGTATAAAATGTAGGATTATGGAGCCAATGGCCAATTTCCAGCCACCCAAACTGATTTGAGAAGAAAGGCAAACAGAGCCAAGAAACAGGGACAGAAAACAAAACAAAAACACCCTACTACTTTCTTTGCTCTAACTAGACCTAAAACTAGGATTATTGTATATTTTATATTTGCACCTAAGACCCCTGGGTGGCACAGATGGTTTGTGCTTAACTAGTAACCTACAGGTTGAAGGCTTAAACTCCATCTAGTGGCACCAGGAAGAAAGGCCTGACAATGTGCTTCCATAATGATTACAGCAAGAAAAACAATGGAGCAGTTCTACTCTGAATCAGAATTAGCACAACAGCAATGGGTTTGTACTTTGTTCTTGTTTTTTATATTCCAAATCCAGACACATTTGAGAGTAAACAAGGCTCCTAATAATAATTAAGGCAGAACAGGCAAACCAAAATAAACCTTGGACTTTATAGTTAATTGAGCCATTAAATTCTCTTTGATCTTTAACGTAATTTGAGTTAGATTTCTATCACTAAAGTACAAAATTCTTTACCAGTGTATAAAATAAAGACTTAAATCCAAACAATTATTTCCTAGTGGTAGGAATTCAGGGTCTGTAGGAGAACATCATTGTTTCCTTTACAACTAAGACCATCATTAGCCTCTACAACTAGCTTAGACAACTCTTACGTTTTTGGTACAGCCACCCAGGAACATTCTATCTAATTTTGCATGCTATAACCCAAAAGTGAAAAGAAAACAACTAAAGAATATAGATCCCGTCTGAAGCTAACCATCTCTTTGGTGATATTTTTTTTTTTTTCTTCCACGTTTAAAGTGGAATTTTCTTGAGGTTTATTTTAAGTGCAAATTGTGATTTTATAATTTTATAAAATTATAATCTTATAATTTCCTGTGCCCCACCCCCATCTCAGTGCAGCATTATGCCACTAACAACACCAGCATCAGAGAACTGCTTTTCTTCTTTACACTCATCTCTTAATTTTTCCATTCTCTAGTGAAGTCTCAATTGTACTATAGGTTAAATAGATTTTTGTTTCTAGGCTTGCCTAGGAAACTTACAATCATTGCTATAAAAATAAGTTCTTTACGGCATAGTGAGAAGGGTTTGCCACAGCTCACAAGACATTTTTTAGATCCTTCGGTGCGGTCACAGCAGCTGCTTGTCTGTTACATCAAGGACATTCAAAGACTCTCTTTCTTCTATCCAGTGGGAATGCTGTCAACCTGAGGTGGCCACTATTGCTTAGGAATCACACTCATAATTCAAGTGTTTGAAATTTCACGAGCACTTACATCTTTTGTAATCCATAAGGAGGAATTGTCACTAACTTCAATGTTGAGGTTTCTGTCATTTCATTAATTTAAAAAACAGCATTTATTAAGAACTGGAGGGAAATATCAGGAGATTTTACTAGCCAACTGACCTGTCCAGGTGTCACTGCCCATATCTTATACCTCTAATCACAAAATATGGTTTCTTTTTTGTTTAACACAAAACATCGTTTTCCACAGGTTAGATTACTGCAAATTCTGTAATTGAAAATAAGCAAGCACACACACATTTTAAATGTTTACAGATCAAAAAATATGATACATAGAAACAACTCCCCGTAATGTTCCTCAGGAGTCATATTTTCTGGAAGGAGAATTTTCATTCTTATGTATAGTAGCATGTAAAATAATTTCTTCCAAGTTCTATGTTTTTATAAAAAATTTTCACATAGATGTTATGATTTAAGACACAAGGTAATTTTGCAAGCTTTAGGTAATTCTTTACTTTATTTGGCTAAGAAACAGAAAAACTACCAAATCCATTATCCATGATGAAAATAAACAGCAAGTTTTACCTAATTCTTAAACTGAGTACAACATATTGAGGGCGAGTTTCTGGGAGCACTCTGCAACAAAGGAAGGAGAATAAATGGAAATGCATGGATGTTGAATAAAAAAAGGACCACAAAGGAAAGACTTACTGTCTATGTGCTTGAGTTTGAGAGGTCACTGTTAGAGAATGACTTTTCCTCCGTAAACAAAGATGGTTCCAGTAACCTAAAGTTTTCATTTAGGGTTGGAATTGACCTGACCAGATTATACATCCTTAAGCGTAACCTCAGTGGAGTCATCGGTGGCAGTGACTTCACACTTCCAACGGATGATGAAAGCGATTTCAACATTTTGGAAGCTTCGCTCTGGAAGACTTTTGTTCTAACAGTATAGAAGATAAAAATTTGCAAGCCCTGCAGAGAAAATGAAAGTTTGATGTGACTACTGGGGTACAGAATAAAGGAAGAGATTTGATTTCACTTTTCCACCACCCCGTCTCACCTTGTACAACCACGCCCCTTTTGATTTTACCAACTGCTGCACACATTTTCATCTAAGAGGGTAGAGGCAAAGTCCTTCTCATACAAAAAGTACTGCATGTAACAGTGGTATGTGACCCAGTCACAGACATGACTCTGGGTCAGCCCCTGGTTTTCCACTTGCTGACGCGTAACTTGGCTCATATTTTTAAATTCCTATGATCTTTGGTTTCCTGAAGGGAGTAGTTTGCCTGTGTGGTTTCTAATTCCTCTTCCAGTTCTAGCACTCTATGATTTTACATTTGCTGGAGTTTCAGTTACATAGCTAGAAATTTGGTGTACTTATGGACAAAATTTGTAAAAGCCCTCCTATTCGTTGCATTTTACACTGAATCTATGCAGCCCAGATGCACACGAGGAATTAATCCACAAAAGGTTGAGTACTATTTTCAGTACTATTTTAAAGTAGAAAATACCAATTATTGCACAGACACTTGCTTTTGTTGTCTCTTTTAGCGCGCGTAGTGGTTACAAACTGGGCTGTTAACTGCAAGGTCAGCAGTTTGAAACTACCAGCCGTTCTGCAGGAGAAAAATGAGGCTTTCTGCTCCTGTGAAGATTTACAGCCTCAAAAACTCTGTACAGGGTCACTACGAGTTAGCACCGACTCCACGGCATAACTACCACCACCATCAAGCCTATAAAAGAAATCTTACTATAGTTTAAAGATATACAGTCCCAGAAATCCTATTAGGGTTGCTACAGAATTCTGGATGGTGTTGTAGGATAAGCACTGTACTGCTAATCACAAGGTCAGTGGTTCAAGACCACCAGCTGATCCTTGAAAACTGTATACAGGGTCACTATTAACCAAAACGGACTCAACAGCACTTAACAACAACAATAACATGAGTCAGAATTGAGTCAATGGTAGCAGGTTTGATTGGGGGGATCACCATTTGACATTTGAGAAACTAAAGCCAAATAAATTAAATAACTTGCCTAAGATTTCTTCTTCTTAGCTGCCACTGAGTCATGGTGACCCCAAGAACACAGAACTTAAATGTTGTGATTCATATGGTCATCTGCTGGAATTTTGGAATTAGATCTCCAGGACTTTCTTCCTAGTCTATCTTAGTCTGTAAGTTCCACTGATACCTATTCAATACCATAGCAACTCTGACAGACAGTGGAGGATGTACTTGAGGTGCACTAGCAAGGAATGAAACTCAAGTCTTCCACATGGAAGGCAAGAATGTTGAGCCCATGCTGCCACTTGTTCAAGATTGTCTAACAAGTAATTGGTAGAGTCAAGAATAGAATCATCACATGTTTGGCTCCAAAGTCCCTCCTCTATCCAATATACTATGCTGACTCATGCGTGTAACTATAATAACAATAATAATAATAATAATAATAAAGGTAGATTATAGAGTCTATGATGCCTATATGAAGAGAAACAGCTGTAAATATCCATTAATAATTGGAACATGGGAAGTATGAAGTATGAACCTAGGAAAATTGTTGTTAAGTGCCATCAAGTTGGTTCTGACCCATAGCAACCCTGTATAGGGTTTCCAAGGAGTGGCTGGTGACCTTGAACCACCAACCTTTCATTTCAAACTGACTCTGCAGTCCAGTGCAGTAACCTACAGCGCCACACCAAGAAAATTAGAAGTTGTCAAAAATAAAATGGAAAACATAAAAATCGGTATTGTAGGCATTGTTGTTGTTATTAGGTGACATCGAGTCAGTACCAACTCATAGCGACCCTACACACAGCAGAATGAAACACTGCCCGATCCTGGGCCAACCTCACATTAGTGAGCTGAAATGGACTGGTAGTGGCCATTTTTAATCTGATAATCGTATGGTTTACTATGCTTGTTGTTGTTGTTAAGTATCATTGAGTCAATTCCGACTCATAGTCACCCTGTATAGGGTTTCCAAATAGCAACTAGTGAGCTTGAACCACTGAACCATGGCATAGTATTCACCATCAAAAGGAGTATTTCAAGATCTATCTGGAATTATAATATTGTCTGAAATAGAACAATATCCACACACCTAGAAGGAATACCAGTAATGCCACTATTCTTCAAATGTATGCACCAACCACTAAATTCAGTGATAATGAAAAAGTACCATGGACTGCTAGAAGAACAAACAAATCTGTTTTGGAAAAGGTACAGCCAGAATATTCATTAGAAGTCAGGATGGCGAGACTTCGTCTATCATACTTTGAACATATTATCAGGAGGGACCAGTCCCTAAAGAAAGATATCATGCTAGGTAAAGTGGAGGTTCAGAAAAAAAGAGGAAGACTCCCAGTGAGATGGATGGGCACAGTGGCAGCAGCAATGGGCTCAAGCTTAACAATAATTGTGAGGATGGCACAGGGTCAGGCAATGTTTCATTCAGTTGTGCATAAGGTCGTTAGGAGTTGGAACCAATTCAACAGCACCTAACAACAGCAACACCGACTTCTTAAGTCTGAATTAAATCAAACATGCAACTATGATGTATTGGTAATTGCTGGTAATTAGAATGTAAAGGCTGGAAACAAATATGAAGATCAGTCGTTGGAAAATATGACCTTGGTGATAGAAAGGATGCTTAGAGATCCTATGATAGAATTTTGAAAGACCAATGACTTATTCATTACAAATATCTTTTTTAAACAACAGAAAAGATGACTAAACACATGGACCTCACCAGATAGAACATGCAGAAATCAAATTGACTATATCTGTGGAAAGAGGCAGTGGAAAACCTCCATATCATCAGCCAAAACAAAGCCAAGGGCAGATGTGGAACAGACCATCAATTGCTCATATGCAGGTTCAGGCTGAAACTGAAGAAAATTAAAACCAGTCCACAAGAGTCAAAATATGATTTTGAACATATCCCACCGGAATTCAGAGATCATCTCAAGAACATATTTGATACATTAGACTTTGAAGACTGAAGACCAATAGAGTTGTGGGATGACATCAAGGACATCATACGGAAGAAAGCAAAAGGTCATTAAGAAATCAAGAAAGAAGGAAAAGACCAAAATGGCCGTCAGAAGAGATTCTGCAATTTGTTCTCTAGTATAGAGATGCGAATGGGAATAGAAGCAATGAGGAGGTAAAAGAGCTGAACAGAAAATTTCAAAAGTCAGCCCGAGAAGACAAAGTCAGCATCCTGACATATGATTAAGAGTCAGTGGTACTTAAGGAAGAAGTCCAAGACGTGCTAAAGGCATTGGCAAGAACAAGACTTTAGGAATTGGTGAAATACAAATTGGAATCTTTCAACAAACCAATGCAGCACTGCAGGCACTCACTCATCTATGCCAAGAAATTTGGAAGAAAGTTTCCTGGCCAATTGTTTAAAAGATCCATATTTGTGCGCATTTCAGAGGTGACCCAATGGAATTCAGAAATCATAGGACAGTATTATTAATATCACATGCAAGTAAAATTTTACTAAAGATAATTTAAAAATGGAAGCAACAATACATTTACAGAAACAGCCAGAAAGATGTTTACTAACGATGCCAAGGCTTTTGACTGTGTGGATCATGACAAGCCATGGAAAACATTGCAAGAACAGATGTTTTAGAACACTTACTTGTGCTCATGAAGAAACTGTATATAGACCAAGAGGCAGTTGTTCAAACAGAACAAGGGTACATTGAATGGATTAAAATCAGGTGTGCACCAGGGTTGTATGGTTTCATCATACACTTATTCAATCTGTATGCTGAGCAAACAGTCTGAGAACTCGATTATATGAAGAAGAATGTGGCATCATGATTGAAACAAGATTCATTAACAACTTGTGATATGCAGATGATACAGCTTTGCTTGATGAAAGCAAAGACTACTTAAAATAACTTACTGATGAAGATCAAAGACCACAGCCTTCAGTATGGATTGCACATCAATGTAAATTAAACAAATATCCTCACCACTGGACCAATAAATAACATCATGATAAATGCAGAAAAATTGAAGTTTTCTAAGATTTCATTTTGATTGGATCCACTATCTTGAAGTAGAGCAGACAAGAAATCAAGTGATTTATTACACTAAGCAAATCTGCTGCACAAACCTTTTTTAAAGTGTTCAAGAGCAAAGACATCAGTTTGAGGACTAAAGTGCACCTGACCAAAGCCATGGTATCTTCAGTAGCCTTGTATGCATGTGAAAGTTGGACACTGAATAAGGAAGACCATAGAAGAATTGATTCATTTGAATTGCGATGTTGGAGAAGAAAATTAAAAGTACCATGGAGTGTCAAAAGTATGTTGGAAGAAGTATAGCCAGAATGCTCCTTAAAAGCCAGATGGTAAGACTTCATCTCTCATACTTCAGACACAGTATCAGTAGGGACCAGTTCCTGGATAAGGACTTTATGCTTGGTAAGTGGAAGGTCAGCAAAAAAAAGGTAGACCACCAATGAGATGGATTGGCACAGTGGCAGCAGCCATGGGCTCAACCTTAACAACATTTCTAAGGATGGAGCAGGACTGGGCAGTGTTTTGATGTATTGGGCATAAGGTTACTATGAGCATGAACTGACTCAAAGACACATCTGTGACTGAGTTGATAACAATGATAATTATGTATAATAGTTTGTAATGTTTATAATACTATGTCAATTTCCTGATTTTGAAAATCTTATCATTGATGGATACTGGGTGAAAAGTGCACAGGTACTCCACTATCATTACAACTTCTTATGAGTATTAACTTTTGTCAAAATAAAAAGGTTATTTTTAAAATCTGAGAAATGTCTCCCAGATTAACATCTATAGGACCCGAAGCCTTATAAAGATAAATTTCAAAAACCGTATCTCGTGAGTGCTATTATAGGAGACTGCCAGTGCTATGATAAGAGAATGGGACACAGTGGCAGCAGCAATGGGTTCAAGCGTAGCCGCAGTTGTGAGGAGGGCGCGTGACTGGGTGGTGTTTCATTCTGTTGTGCATGGGATCGCAATGAATCAGAACTGACTGGATAGTATCTAACAACAACAACAGCATGAGTTAGAATCAACTAAATGGCAGTGTGTTTGGATACAAGACTGAAGGAGCCTTGGGGAAGCAGTGGTTCAGGTGCTAATGAAAGGCCAGTGGTTTAAACCTACAGTCTATACTGTGGTAGGAGGATATGGCTGTCGGCTTTCATATAGTTTACGACTGGAGTTTCTGGAGTCCTGGTGTGGTGCTGTAGGTTAATGAGCTGGGCTGCAAACTCAGTTTGAACTACAAGGTTGGCGGTTCAAGCTCACCAGTAGCTCCTTGGAAATCCTACACAGGGTTGCTATGGGTCCGAACCGATTCAACAGCACTTAACAACAACAACAACACCATGTATATTACTAAGATGTAAAAAAAAATTATAACCACAAAACAGATGATCATAAATCCAGTTTTCTGTAACTACAATAAATCAAAGACTAACTGAATGCTACTATATGAGTAGAAATTGACTCAAAGGCACATAACAATAACATAGGAGTTTGGGTTGTGCAGTTTGTGATCTGCTGCTAACCAAAAGGATGACAGTTCCAAACCACCCATCAGCTCCAGGGAAGAAAGTCTTGGCCAAACTGCTTCTATAACAGTTAATCAAGTCAACTTAAAGGAACCGTTTTACTTTGTAACAGATGAGATCACCACTACCCAAAGCTGCTGTTGAATCTATTTTAACTCCTAGCGAACCAATAGGACAAAATAGAATGGCCTCATAGGATTTCCTAGGCTGTAAATTTTATGAAGGACTCCTGGTGTGATGTTGTATGTATGATAAGCACTAAACTGCAAACCACAAGGTCAGCAGTTGAAACCCATCAACTGCTCCTCTGACACCCTACACAGGGTCACTATGAGTCTGGACCAACTCAATGGCACTTAACAGCAACAACAATCTTTATGAAAGTAGATTGCTTCTTTTTCCCATGGAGAGGCTAGTAGGTTCAAATCACTGAAGTTTTGGTTAGCAGCCAAACAGCATTCAGAACACTTAAAAAGAAGAAAAGTTTGGTCTCTGTATGGTAAGCACTGGACTTCAAACCTTAAAGTTGGCAGTTCAAGCCTACCACTTGCTCTGCGGAAGAAAGAATTTTAGAGTCTCTGAAAACATATACAGGATCACTAATGAGTAAGAACCAATTAGATGGCACATAATCGCCAGGGTGATTTCATCTCCACTTCTACACAGTCTCCTTTTTTCAGAGCCATCCATACCATACCTGAGTAGTGTTGAAAAGGCAGAATATGTAGCTGAAGATGATAGTGATGTTCTCATTACCAAGTAGCATAAAATACGCCAGTAACCAGGTAATTCCAAAAACCACTGCAATAGATAGAGTGCTAAGAATTTTCTTTATGGATGAAATCTTTTTGGTGCTAGATGAGAGATAGTAAGAGAGAAAATACAGTTAATTCAGATCTTTACCTTTTAATATCTAAGTAATTAGCCTCCTATTTGGAACGCACATTCAACTGTTCATACATACTCAATATTATGCCTCAGGTGACAAACTTGATTGCAATGAGTTTTTGTTTTGCTTTGGTTTTTGGTTTTATGTTTGTATTGTTGTTAAGCGACATTGAGTCAGTTCTGACTCATAGCGACTCTGAATATGTTTCTGAGGAGCAACTGATGAACTTGAGCCGCTGAGCTTGTGGTTCAAACCGACCTTACAGTCCAGCGCATTAACCTGCAATGCCACGGTCCTCAATAATTGCAAAGTATGTTTTAGCTGTTGTAAAAGGTCATCACAAAGCATCCTAGTATCAGAGTCACACTGATACTTGCTAATCATTTCAAAAGTTTCTGACTTGGTGTGAACTCCCCTAGCAAAAATTTTTCTTCTGCAAAAGCTTTCAAAGGGTACAAGAGCTTTAACTTTTGAGATGACCTTTCTGGATACCTGTCTCCATTTGCTGGAGTCCTGGTGTGGCTCTGTGAGTTAATGCATTGGACAGCAAAGTCAGTTTGAACCATGAGGTCGGTGGTTCAAGCTCATCAACTGCTCCTTGGAAATCCTATACAGGGTTGTTATGGGTTAAATCAATTAGATGGCACTTAACAACAATCTCCATTCAATAGAAGTTTCCTTAGAAACTCGGTTAAATTGAAAAAGTGCTTCTGACATTTACTAATCCAAAATCCAATGAGTAGCTTTGTATATATTTGGATGTTGTTGTTGTTAGGTGCCATTGAGTCAGTACTGACTCATACTGACCCTATACACAATAGAATGAAACACTACCTGGTCCAGGGCAACCTCACAATCATTGTTACGCATGAGTCTATTACTGTTACCACTGTGCAAATCCATCTCATTGGGCTTCTTTCTTCCTCTTCTTCTCTCACCCTCCATTTTACCAAGCATGATATCCTTCTCCAGAGACCAGTCCCTCTTGACAATATGTCAGAAGTATGAGAGATGAAGCCTAGCTATAATGGCTTCCAGGGAGCATTCTGGCTGTATTTCTTCCAACACAGATCAGTTTGTTCTTTGGGAAATCTGTGGTACTTGTAATATTCTCCAACATTGTAACTCAACCTGTGATATGCCGATGATACAACCTTGCTTGCTGAAAGTGAAGAGGACTTGAAACATTTACTGATGAAGATCAAAGAGCACAGCCTTCGATATGGATTGCATCTCAATGTCA